>NC_057825.1:69902702-70205732 GCF_910594005.1 Cervus elaphus | reverse complement strand
TTACACCCTAAGAACTATCATTGTTAAAAGAAAAAACAGGTGGTTTTAAGGGAATCTATAGTATAATGCCTATATGCAGTAGGTACTCTGCATACAAAGGAATAAGTTCAGAAATGATTGCATTGCTTTGAAGATCATTAAATGGGCTATCATTTCTATTGCCAGAGTTCATCATGGATTCTGAAAGGTTTCTGTGACTTGGAGAATAGGTCATCCAGAGAGCTAGAAGCAGTGAATCAATTATTCTGTAGTACAATTTCAATTGAAACTAAATTGGTAAGAATGACTGCCTGATGTAGTTGTCAATTGTTTAAGAAATTAACAAACAGGTTTTGGAGAAGTTGATGTACTAAGGCACTCATTATTTAACTATTCATTTAACACATTTATTTAGAGTCTTCTATGTTTACACACAGTTTTCTGTGTTGGGAATATATCATAAACAAGAACAAATTGCAAAGTTTATCACAAGTTACCCAACATGAAACATTTTAAACAGAGACAAGAAAGTCTTGCTAAATCTAACTGGAGAGGTCAAGAAGTGAGCCTGTCTTTCTTTATCAAATTATTATTGACATAAAAATTATTAGGAATAAACAAAGGAGATGAAAGACTTGTACAAAAAAAACACAAAACACTGATGAGAGAAATTTTATAAAAAGATATAAATAACTGATAAGATATCCTATTTTCATGAACTGGAAGATGTAATATAGTTAATGAACTGGAAGATGTAATATAGTTAAGATGTCCACATTACTCCCAGCAATCTACATCTTCAATGCAAGCACTATCACCATCCCAATGACAAAAAAAAAAAAAATCTAAAATTCATACAGAACCACAAAACCTTAAATAGACAACACAATTTGAGAAAGAACAAAGCTAGAGATATTTCAAAATACATTATTCCTGATTTCAACATATGTTACAATCAGCCCTCAGTATCTCTGGATGCCAAAACTACAGATGAGGAGGACTGACTGAACTATTCCATTTCATACAAAAGACTATTTGTGGATTTTGGTATTTACAAGGGTTCTGGTACGAATCCCCTAACAGATAATGAGGGATGATTGTACAAAGCTATAGTAATTAAAATATTATGGTACTAGAATAAACACAGACATATATCAATGGAATGAAATAGTGAGAAATAAATCCATACATACCTGGTCAATGGATCTTAAATAGGAGTGCCAAAACATACAATGCAGAAAGAATAGTTTTCTCAATAAATGTTGGGAAAACTGGATATCCACATGCAAACAAATGTTTATCATAGACTACACACAAAAACCAAATCAAAATGCATTAGACTTAAATGCAAGACCTGAAACTGTAAAACTCCTAGAAGAAAACATAAAGGGAAGACTTAAGGGCTTAGTCTTTGCAATGATGTTTTGGATGTGACAATAAAAGCACAGGTGACAAAATAAAAAACAGGAGAGAGCTGCATCAGTCTAAAAAGTTTTATATAGAAAACATATAACATAGGATGAAAAAGTAACCTGTGGAATGGGAGACAATATTTGCAACCCCGAAAAGGGGTTAATATGTATCTGAAAAGGGGTTAATATTTAAAATATATACAAAATTCCCTCAACTCAAGGAAGTAAATAAGTGACTTGATTTTTAAAATAAGCCAAATAATAAATAGATGTTTATTTAAAGAAGTCATACAAATTATCAACAGGTATATGAAAAGATACTCAAGCACTAATTGAGTTAGATGTTCATTCATCATTAGGGAAATGCAAATCAAAACCATATCACCTCATACCTGTTAGGATGGACAACTTTTGTCAGAAGACAACACATAATAAAGTCTTAGATTTGGATTAGAAAGGGACCTTGTACACTTTTGGAAGGTATGTAAACTGCTAGCTATCATGGAAACAGTATAGAGTTTCCTCAAAATATTAAAAATAGAAATACCGTATGATCCAGCAATCCCACTTTCAGGTTACTAACCCCAAATGATTGGAATCAGGATTTTGAAGAGAAACTAATGCTTTTGTGTTCTCTGCAGCATTATCCATGGTAGTCAAGGGGTATAAACAACCTAAAAGTCCATTCAATATGAAAGGATGAAGAAAATGTGGTAAAATGGATAATTAGCCAGTCTTTAAAAAAAAAGGAAATTCTGTCATATGTGACCATATGGAAGGACACTGAGGATCTTATGGTAAGTGAAATGAGCTGGTAACAGATGGACAAATACCACATCATTCCACTTCTGTGAGTTATCTAAGGTAGCAAAACATAAAAGCACAAAGTAGAATAGTGGTTTACAGGGGCATCAAGGAGAAGAAGAAAATGGGGAGGTGTTCTTCATGGAGTATAAATGTTCAGTTATGCAAGATGATTAATTTCTAGATATCTAAAGTACTGCATTGTGCTATCATTAAAAATAATGTATAGTACACTAAAAATAGAGTTAAGGGGGTATAGCTCATGTTGTCTTCTTACCACAATTAAAAAATATATCAAATGATAGCTTTTATTATCTATTGGAAGGTATATGAACATTTTGCATTTACATATTTTTATATCATGCATTACTATACATATGTATTTTGGGTTTCCCTGTGGCTCGGTGGTAAAGAGTCTGTCTACCAATGTAGGAGTTCCTAGTTTGATCCCTGGGTTAAGAAGTTCCCTTGGAAAAGGAAATGGCAACCCACTCCTGTATTCTTACCTGGAAAGAGGAGATTGGCAGGCCACAGTTCATGGGATGGTTAAAGAGTCAGATGTGACTCAAGAAACTACAACAATATATGCATTTTATGTAAAAATCTATTGCCACTCATATATATTGAAAGTCTTGTAGGATGGCACCAAATAAAATGATGAAAGTCACATAAGTTTCTTGACTAGCATTTTTTAATCTTTTATCAGAGGGAATTAAATAATTGAGTCTAAGGTCTAATCAAGATTAAAGCCCATTTCTATGATGCTCTTTCAATATCCAGTTGGTATGTAAAATAGTACTAGACATCAAGTAATGACTGAATGAAAACATGCTGACTATTAGACGTTATAATTCAAAAAGCTGAATTTGAATTATTTAAAGTAAAATCTGAACTTTAGTATTTTAAGGTTTCTCTTGTTGAGGGTATGTGTAACTTTTTAAAGTCTTCCATACAATTTTTCATGAGATCTTTCCATTCAAGTATGTGTGTATCTGTAAATAGAAAAAAAAAAAAAAAAACTTGCTGTGAATAAAGAAAACATCTCTTACTTTAAAAAAAAAAAACTCTGTCATACAGCTATAAAATTTGAATGTTTGAATAAAAAAATACAGCATGAAGAGTGTTTTTCACCCATTTTCCCTTAAAGAGGACTTTTGGAGCTTATGAGACTAAGAAAAAGGGAGAGAAGGTGGAAGGAAAAGAGAGAGAGGGAGGGGGAGAATGAAAGGAAGGGATAAGGAAAAGCTTAGCAGGTGTGTTCAACAAAGACATAGGATAGAATGACTCACTGAAGAGATCCTGGAGTATACAAATTGAAGTGCTTTAAATAGATAATAGAAAGAGAATCAGAAAATGTCACTTTTGTGCCTCGCTGTGGGGAAATTAGAAGGTAAACTTTTACATCAAACAGAGAGATAATGTTTTCTCCCCAAGGTGATGGACAAGCAGTTATTGATTTTCTTCTTTTTCACTATGTAAAGCACTGTGGGATGTACTGGGGATTAAAAGCCCCTAATCTTGAGCAGCTTAGATTCAAGTGAAAGTGAAAGAGAAAGTCACTCAGTCAAGTCCAACTCTTTGCTACCCCATGGACTATACAGTCCATGAAATTCTCCAGGCCAGAATACTGGAGCGGTTAGCCTTTCCCTTCTCCAGGGAATCTTCCCAACCCAGGGATCGAACCCAGGTCTCCTGCATTGCAGGTGGATTCTTTACCAGCTGAGCCACCAGGGAAGACCAAGAATACTGGAGTGGGTAGCCTATCGCTTCTCCAAAGGATCTTCCAGACACAGGAATCCAACCAGAGTCTCCTTACTTGCAATCTTATAACACTAAATAAAAAGGGAAAAAAACAGTTATAAGATAACTTTTGTTATAACTATGTAGTCTAAGTTTTATATATATATAGATTCACAAAGCAGAACAGAGTGCTACACTGATTGCTGTTGATTTGACTTGAACTGACCTTAAGTGATTTAAATTAGCAAAGGATTCCTAAAGAAAACATATTTGAGACAAAATGACGCAATGGAAGGTTGTCTTTTATTTATTTTTTTGGTAGTTATATCAATACATATACAAAACTCCTATTTTACTTATATATCTTTGTAAATGGGCCCTTTGCTTCCTAAATCACTAAAGTGAAAATCAAAACAAAACTTGTGGCTTGCTCCATTGTGGCTTAATAACACCACTGACCCTGATATTTCTCTAAGCAGAAACTGGATTTTCCTTCCATAGTTTTATATTAAAAAACTGTTCTCCAAAACCAGTACATAAATAAAGTAAGGAGACAATCAAAAGTGAAGACAATTAGGTATGATTGTCTTCTTTACAACATATGATCTTATGAGCATTTCAATGACTATTACCTGCTATGATTGAAATTACTGCTATGCGGGAGACAGCGGTTCAATCTTTGGCTCAGGAAGATCCCCGGAGAAGGGTATGGCTACCCACTCCAGTATTTTTGCCTGGAGAATTCCATGGAGAGGAGCCTGGTGAGCTATAGTTCATGGGTTACAAAGAGTTGGACACGTCTAAGCATTTTGACTTTGATGTTCTGATTAGTTAGTTTAGTTAGTTCAGTCGCTCAATCGTGTCCAACTCCTTGCGACCCTGTGAATCGCAGCACGCCAGGCCTCCTTGTCCATCACCAACTCCCGGAGTTTACTCAAAATCATGCCCATCGTCAGTGATGCCATCCAGCCATCTCATCCTCTGCCGTCCCCTTCTCCTCTTGCCCCCAATCCCTCTCAGCATCAGGGTCTTTCCCAATGAGTCAACTCTTCGCATGAGGTGGCGAAGGTATTGGAGTTTCAGCTTCAGCATCAGTCCTTCCAATGAACACCCAGGACTGATCTCCTTTAGGATGGACTGGTTGGATCTCCTTGCAGTCCAAGGGACTCTCAAGAGTCTTATCCAACACCATAGTTCAAAAGCATCAATTTTTCGGTGCTCAGCTTTCTTCACAGTCCAACTCTCACATCCACACATGACCACTGGAAAAACCATAGCCTTGACCAGACGGACCTTTGTTGGCAAAGTAATGCCTCTGCTTTTCAATATGCTATCTAGGTTAGCTAGCAACAACAACAAAAAAATACTTAGTTTCAGAAAATAAGGTTATGGATAGAAAACCAGTTTCTGGCAATGAAAATAAAGTTACAACTAGGAATATTTAATGCTCCCCAGAGTTTCCTGAATACTTCCATCTATACACTTGTTTGACTGATTTAGATGGATGTTTTATCCACATCCAATTTCTATTCTAAAATGATTTCCTCTGCCACACAAAATCATTACACTCAGTACTTCTAACATGTCATATATTTTGAATCAACAAGTTGAAAGAATATAGGCTGTGTAAATTGATAACTGGGAATTACCTGATGTCATTTTTCATGTTAATAAGAAAACAATTAGGAAGTAAAGACATATTTCTATTGGTTTACTCATATAGCTTAAGTTACATGAATGGTGCAATTATTATATACACAGAGATGCATATGTATGGATATATACTCATATGTAAAGAAATATAAAAATGTTATTAGAAGTAAAAAATGACATAATATATTAAATTTATATCTCCCTTTCTAATTCCCTTCCATCTCAAAGTTTTATGATTTGGTAGTCACCTTTTTTATTTCTTTTTCAGACTGAATTATCATCATAATTTCTTGATATGTATTACATTGTTTACTGTTACTTTCTCCATCTAAGTCCATAAATGTTAAACTCCTATCTTAACTATTCTTTGGAATAAGAAATAATGTAAGACAGATGGTCCTCTGCAGTTTAAAATATGATGCTGACATTTTTTGGTGATTACAACAAAATGGTAACTCTTTATCCTGCCTACAATGATCTATGTGATTTGATATCTAGCTACTTCACCAAACCTATCTTCTAACTCTCTCCTATACTGTGTCCTATAGCCTCACTAGGCTTTGGTATTTTACATGTATCCATTCCTTTTACTTCTTGGAACATGTTCATGTGTTGCTTCTTTGTCTGCAGTGTTCTTCCTTTAGCCCTTTCCACAGCTGGATCCTCCTCAGAAGTCAGCTCTCAGCTGACTATTATCCCCTCAGTAATTCTTTCCTTGATTATGCATACAAAGTGGCTTCATAGCATCTTATAGCTTGCTATCTTCTTTATTATACTCATGGTATACATCACAATCTGTAATCATCTTGTTTACTGATTTATATTGTGATCTAAATTTTCTTAGAGGGATTTCCCATTAGTAATATTTTGAGAAAGGTAAAGAGAAACAGTAAGTCTATGACAACAACTACCAAATCGCTCAAGCAAAGAGATGCAGAGCACACTCCAGAATTTTATAACCCCAGAATACAAAGCATTTTGAACTGAGAAGCATTCTACTCCTTTATGATACCAAAAGGAACAGTAAAATCTAAGAGGATAATGGAACAAAAGGAAGAAAAGTGGTATCCCAAGCAGGAGAAACATATACAAAGGCCTTTTTCTGGAGATAAGAGAAATTATATTGTGAGTATGGAAAACCAGAGAGAATTTAGCTTGGATCAAGGAGAAAGTGAAAAGGGGCAGTAATGCAAGATAATGTTAGAGAAACAAGCTAAGGGAAATGAAGATCGTGGTTTTATCTGTAAGCCTCAAATAACAAATGTTAAAATAACTTCATAGAGGAAAATAATAATTCAGGTGTAAGGTATTCATTTTAGAAGAAGCAAAGAGAGGTGCAAAGAACACTTGTTCCATCAAAAGCCACAAGACCTGGGAATATGAGCTTGGCACTACTGGAAATAAGCCATGTGATTTTGAATAAGTCATTTTAGGATTGCAGACATATTTATAAAGAATAAATATTTGAACAAGTGATTTCTATGTTCCTTTCTTTGCTTTAAAATTGGAAACACAGATGAATCATCATAACCACTTTTCCACTGTTACTCCCTACAAAAACTAATGTTTCAAATGCATGATGATGGTTCTTCTGTCTACTCTTAACTATCCTTGCAGATTGTCACTTCTTTTATCTCATTAATATTTATCAACTGGTTACTTTTCACTTTCTCCATAATATGGCATCATCCTGTTTATGACTGGTGTTAGGACAAAGAAAATAATGTTATGCTTACTATACACTGTATTTGTTTTTCTGTCCCTTATATTGAAGTTTTAACCTGACCTAAGTTCTAAGCTCACAGTTTGGTGGAAGATGCCATCTCTGGGGCTGAGATTGTAGCAGCCCTTTGCCTTCCAGCTCTGGTGTTTCAAACCTGCCTCTATGCCTCCTGGTGGGGAGGGGAAAGTACATATTCAGCTAGCTTTCCTTTGGTATTCACTCAATCCTTTGTTCTGTGAGCAGGCCAGGCTGCACTTTTCGTTGTTAGGTTAGAGTCTTTCTTGGGAAAGTTCTCTTCTCCACAGTTGTGATAGGCGTGTATTCAGTAGGTTTTATGTTTTCTTTTGTTTTCTCCTGGTTATGATATATTGCCTTCTGAGATTCCAAAACTCCCCACAGACTCACCTGTGAGAGGGTTTCCTACCATGTGGAAACTTCTCCTGCTTCTGGACTCCCTCCCCAGGACAGGTCTCCATCCCTAACTCTTTTATCTTTTTTTCCTGTCTTATATTTTGTCCTACCTCTTTTTGAAGAGAACAGGCTGCCTTTCTGGGTGCCTGGTGTTCTCTGCCAGTGTTCAGACGTTGTTTTGTGGAAGTTTCTCAGCATTCAAATGATCTTCTGATGAATTTGTGGCAGAAAAAGTGGTCTTTCTGTCCTATTCCTCTGCCATCTTGAAGCTTATGATTATACTCTTTCCAGCCAAAGAAGGTGAAGCTCTAAAAAGTCAGCAAAAACAAGACTGGGAGCTGACTGTGGCTCAGCTTATGAACTCCTTATTGCTGAGTTCAGACTTAAACCTCAAATTCAGAATTAAATTGAAGAAAGTAGGGAAAACCACTAGACCATTCAGGTATGACCTAAATCAAATCCCTTACGATTATAGACTGGAAGTGAGAAATAGACTCAAGGGATTAGATCTGAGAGACAGAGTGCCAGAAGAACTATGGATGGAGCTTTGTACATTGTACAGGAGGCAGAGATCAAGACCACCCCCAAGAAAAAGAAATGCAAAAAGGGAAAATGGTTGTCTGAGGAGGGAGGCCTTCATAGCTGTAAGAAGAAGACAAGCAAAAGGCAAAGGAGAAAAGGAAAGATATACCCATTTGAATGCAAAGTTCCAAACAGTAGCAAGGAGAGATAAGAAAGCCTTCCTCAGTGATCAATGCAAAGAAATAGAGAAAAACAATAGAATGAGAATGACTAGAGATCTCTTCAAGAAAATTAGGGATACCAAGTGAAAATTTCATGCAAAGATGGGCTCAATAAAGGACAGAAATGGTATGGACCTAACAGAAGCAGAAGATATTAAGAGGTGGCAAGAATATAAAGGAGAACTATACAAAAAAGCTCTTCACAACCCAGATAATCACAATAGTGTGATCACTCAACTAGAGCCAGACATCCTGGAATGTGAAGTCAAGTGGACCTTAGGAAGCATCACTATGAACAAAGTTTGTGGAGGTAATGGAATTCCAGTTGAGCTACTTCAAATCCTGAAAGATGATACTGTGAAAGTGCTATACTCAATATGCCAGCAAATCTGGAAAACTCAGCAGTGGCACAGAACTGGAAAAGGTCAATTTTCAATCCAATCCCAAAGAAAGACACTGCCAAAGAATGCTCAAACTACTGCACAATTGCACTCATCTCACATGCTAGCAAAGTAATGCTCAAAGTTCTCCAAGCCAGGCTTCAACGGTATATGAACTGTGAACTTCCAGATGTTCAAGTTGAATTTTGAAAAGGCAGAGGAACCAGAGATCAAATTACTAACATCTGCTGGATCATTGAAAAAACAAGAGAGTTCCAGTAAAACATCTACTTCTGCTTTATTGACTACACCAAAGCCTTTGACTGTGTGGATCACAACAAACTATGGAAAATTCTTCAAGTGATGGGAATACCAGACCACCTGACCTGCCTCCTGAGAAATCTGTATGCAGGTCAAGAAGCAACAGTTAGAACTGGACATGAAACAACAGACAGGTTTCAAATCAAGAAAGGAGTATGTCAAGGCTGTATATTGTCACCCTGCTTATTTAACTTATATGCAGAGAACATTATGCGAAATGCTGGGCTAGATGAATCACAAGCTGGAATCAAGATCACCAGTAGAAATATCGGTATCGTCAGATATGCAGATGACACCACCCTTATGGCAGACAGCAAAGGAAAACTTTTGATGAAAGAGCCTTTGATGAAAGTGAAAGAGGGGAGTGAAAACTTTGGCTTAAAACTCAATAATCAGAAAACTAAGGTCATGGCATCAAGGCAAATAGATGGGGAAACAGTGGAAACAGTGAGAGACCTTATTTTTGGAAGCTCCAAAATCATGGCAGATGGTGACTGCAGCCATGAAATTAAAAGATGTTTGTTCCTTGGAAAAAAAGTTATGACCAACCTAGACAGCATAATAAAAAGCAGAGACATTACTTTGCCAACAAAGGTCCATCTAGTGAAATCTATGCTTTTTCCAGTAGTGATGTATGGATATGAGTTGGACTATAAAGAAAGCAGAGAGCCAAAGAATTGATGCTTTTGAATTGTGGTGTTGGAGAAGACTCTTGAGAGTCCCTTGGACAGCAGTGAGATCCAGCCAGTCCATCCTAAAGGAAATCAGTTCTGACTGTTCATTGGAAGGACTGATGCTGAAACTGAAACTCCAAACCTTTGGCCACCTGATGCAAAGAACCAACTCACTGAAAAAGACCCTGATGCTGGGAAAGATTGAAGGTGGGAGGAGAAGGGGATGAGAGAGGATAAGATGGTTGGATGGCATCACCAATATGATGGACACGAATTTTTGTAGGCTCCGGGAATTGTTGATGGACGGGGAAGACTGGCGTGCTGCAGTTCATGGGATTGCAAAGAGTCAGACATGACTGAGCGACTGAACTGAACTGAACTGAAGTTCTAAACTCACATAGTTGTCTGGAAAACCTGTCCTAACATATGCATAACCTTTATATCTGTCTTTAAAAAATATATATGTGTATTTCCTAAAGTGAAAAGAAACTGGTGAACAAAACAGAACAAAAAGCCCGATTGAGGTTGCATCAACAATTTCAACAAATCAACGAAGAAATGAAAGGGAATGAACTTAGTTCCTTCCAAATAGCAGTTTAGTTTGTTTCCATATTGCCCTCTTTTTTTTTCTCTCTCTCTTATTAAGCAGTTAATGCAATCTATTCAGTAATGTCTTCTGACTGATTAAGCCATTTATAATTGAACCTGATGTAGAAAATGAGAAAAGCCTCTTAGATATCAAAATAGTATAATTCCTATTAGCTGTTGTAAATCACAACCAGAATGCTATTGAATTCAACATTTTGCTCAGGCACAAATATTTCCAGAATTGAATCATTTTTATCAATGTTTGTAATGAAACTTAGAAAAGAAATTAGAACTCTGGACAATACATTATTTTTATTGTTTGTTGAATTTTCTCTCTGAAAGATATTTTGTGGAGATGTCAGTGTTCCTGTTCAAGAACTTCAAATGGAAAGATTAGGACAAACAGCAGGTTTTTCATGCTAATGCCCTTCAACATATCAAGGGGTTAACAGTCTTTTTAGAGTCTGATAGTATCTGATATTATATTTTGCAGAATAATTCATATTAAATTCTGAAAATTGTAAAGGGGTACATAGGACAATATGCAGCTATTTAGCTTGGATTTTCAAATATATATATATATATATGTAATTTTTAATGTTAATAGGCATGGTCCTCATATATCCCAGTTACCATTATTAACTATTTGAGTAATATAAATGCACTAATTGTACCAGAAAGTTTACTCATGTTAACATAATCTTTGAAATAAATATGCTTTGCTGTCTCTGCTCACAATTTTAAATGGCTTGTACATGCATGGTCAATGGTTAAAAGTTTATGGCTCTAGTTCTGTGAAAAATACTGTTGGTAGCTTAATAGGGATTGCATTGAATCTATAGATTGCTTTGGGTAGTATAGCCATTTTGACAATATTGATTCTTTCAATCCATGAACACGGTATGTTTCTCCATCTGTTTGTGTCCTCTTTGATTTCTTTCATCAGTGTTTTATAGTTTTCTATGTATAGGTCTTTTGTTTCTTTAGGTAGATATACTCCTAAGTGTTTTATTCTTTTTGTTGCAGTGGTGAATGGTATTGTTTCCTTAATTTCTTTTTCTGTTTTCTCATTGTTAGTGTATAGGAATGCAAGGGATTTCTCTGTGTTAATTTTATATCCTGCAACTTTACTATATTCATTGATTAGCTCTAGTAATTTTCTGGTAGAGTCTTTAGGGTTTTCTATGTAGAAGATCATGTCATCTGCAAACAGTGAGAGTTTCACTTCTTCTTTTCCTAAATCAAAACCACAATGAGGTACCATTACACACCAGTCAGGATGGCTGCTATCCAAAAGTCTACAAGCAATAAATGCTGGAGAGGATGTGGAGAAAAGGGAACCCTCTTACACTGTTGGTGGGAATGCAAACTAGTACAGCTGCTATGGAGAACAGTGTGAAGATTTCTTAAAAAACTGGAAATAGAACTGCCATATGACCCAGCAATACCACTTCTGGGCATACACACTGACGAAACCAGATCTGAAAGAGACACATGCACCCCAATGTTCATCACAGCACTGTTTATAATAGCCAGGACATGGAAGCAACCTAGATGCCCATCAGCAGATGAATGGATAAGGAAGCTGTGGTACATATACACCATGGAATATTACTCAGCCATTAAAAAGAATTCATTTGAATCAGTTCTAATGAGATGGATGAAACTGGAGCCCCTTATACAGAGTGAAGTAAGCCAGAAAGATAAAGAACATTACAGCATACTAACACATATATATGGAATTTAGAAAGATGGTAATGATAACCCTACATGCAAAACAGAAAGAGACACAGATGTACAGAACAGACTTTTGGACCCTGTGGGAGAAGGCGAGGGTGGGATGTTTCGAGAGAACAGCATCAAAACATGTATATTATCTATGGTGAAACAGATCACCAGCCCAGGTTGTATGTATGAGACAAGTGCTCGGGCCTGGTGCACTGGGAAGACCCAGAGGGATCGGGTAGAGAGGGAGGTGGGAGGGGGGATCGGGATGGGGAATACATGTAAATCCATGGCTGATTCATGTCAATGTATGACAAAACCCACTACAATATTGTAAAGTAATTAGCCTCCAACTAATAAAAATAAATGAAAAAAAAAGAGAAAAATTAGAAATGTAAAAAAAAAAAGTTTATGGCTCTCTAATGATTTTTTTAATCTTAGGTTTGAACATACATCTATCTTCCAACTTGCATAAACAGGGACAGTGCTCTATTCTTTAGTTCCAGGCTCAGTTGATGCCAGGCAAGTTTAATATACATCTGTTCCTGCATGTTCTTGGGTGGAGTATTGGTTTGTTGCAAAATAACAAGCAGTATCATTATGTGTTGTAATAAGGTAATATTACAGAAGGTTTCAGATCATTTTTTTTATGGTTGCTTCTTATCTAATACTTTTGTATATATGTTATTTACTTTAAGTAAAGTGAATTACATTCAAAAGCCCATATTTTACATAGGTGAATAAAATAACTTCCCCTAAGATTTTTTAAAAACGACAGATCAATCAGGATTTACAAGACATGACACTACCAAGACCAGGTAATTCTTCAATGATTTGACAGACTAGAAAGCTATATAAAATGAAAGAAAACACAAAATTCATACTTCCACACAGTCTTTCAAAAGAAGAATATATGTTCTGCTCTGAGACATGGCTATTGGGCCCCTGCCTGAGGTCCTATGCCCCTGGGACTCCATGTTTTAGAATACCTTCCTTGAAATTTTCTAAGCTCCCCTCTGGTGTCTGGGATAGAATAGGCTGTTGGTGTTATCTGGATAGTATTTCTCAGATGTCACCTGGGGTCCAAGTGGGCCTTGGAGAGCTCTTCAATCCTTTCCTCATGTGTGAATTGGTCAAATACTCTTGGAAACTTAAAGACTCATGCCTTTGAGGTTGTCCTAGGGCCTTGAAGCCAGGTTAACCTCTGCAGCAAAATATCTCTTCAAAATATCATGTGAGACTGTGTCAACAGTATGGTGCTGAAGACATTAGTTTAGGTGCTCTAACTGTTTATGTAGATAAGACTGCCACAGAAAGTTTTGTCCAGGGTCCCACATATTCTAGAGGCAACCTGAATTACATGTTGTGTAAAAATCATTCAATTGTTATCATGTATTATTCTATACATTTGAACAATAGATTCAAGTACAAGGCACAAAAGTCATTTTGAAGCAAACATAGTGAACATAAGAATAAATCTCTTGGTTTCTTCCAATGAAAATAAATAAGCTAATATTATCAAACATTATATCAATAAATGTTGAAGGTGACAATTAAAATGCTATTCTAACACCACTCAGGGAAGTTACTGCATCATACACCAGGAGGAAGCATATACAATTAGGAAAAAAATATTGAAGTTTATGTTATTGACAAAGTGGTGTTCTGGTGAACTGCTGTAACACAAAACTGTCCAAAACACAGTGGTGTTTAGAGAAACAGCAATAATTTTTTGGTCACAGATCTGCAAGTAGGTAAAGTTCATAATGGATGGCTTTAATTTTTCCATACAACAGTAGCTGGGACATATCAATTAAGGCTGAAGGATCCACTTCCAAAATAATTTTCCAATTTTGTGGCAAAGTTGTTGCTGGGCATTGTCCAGTAGCTCAGTCAAGGTTGTCAGCAGCCCTCAAGTCCTCTTCATGTGGACCTTCTGCTAGTTGGGCTTACTTATAGTATGGCAGCTGGATCTAAGAGTGAGTATTACAAGTGGTAAGAAATGGAAACTGCCAGTATTTTCTTGACTGGGACCAGAACTTGGGTCAGTATCACTTGTACAGTTCTGTTGGTAAAAGGAGCCACAGAGCTCTTACTACTGACTTAAGGAAAAAAGACATAAATCTCATTTTTCAGTGGAAGCAGTGTCAAAGCACTTGTTCAGTTCAGTTCAGTCACTCAGTCATGTCCAACTCTTTAGTGACCGCATGCTCTGCCACACGCCAGGCTTCCCTGTCCATCACCAACTTCTGGAACTTGCTTCCAAAGTACTTGTGGCCATCTTTAATACACCACAGGTAGGCAAAAAAAGATTACTACAAAAATATGATTAGAATTATTGTCTGAGTCCAAAGAAATTGTCTAGATTCCAGAAGGGGAAAAAAATGTCCATTCTAAGAATACAGAATGAGAAGATGAGTGTCTAAAACTCATTTTGCCACTATGAGTCTATGAGGACACCCAAACAGATAAAAGTCACTTTTCTGGAAGTAAGGGTATCAGTTTTACCCTTACTTTCATAAAAGAGGCAAGAAAACTACTGCTACATGCCATTGTTTAACTGTTTAAAAAGCCGCATCTGAAGCTCTATGCAAAGTCTGAAATTTACAGGTATATGAACAACTAAATTACATACATTTGTTTAATCTAATTTCAGTGATCTTTCCTATTAGCTGGAATTAAGATTATACTAACTAGTTCAGTCATTTAAAAGTATAAAAACAGAGGTTCTGTTAGTTAAAGTGATGATTTTCAAACATTTAAACAGCTGTTTGATAGTAGAATTAGTACTCAATCTACTGCTTCTTTTTCCATACTTTGTATCAGATATTTCAATCATGCTACATTTATCATCATGTATTATTTTGAAGGAGTTGTTTTTAAAAATTATTTGAATAAGGCAAATATAGAAAAACAAGTAAATATATTAAAATAAGTACAATGCCATAACAAAGTTTTCTTTAAAAGTTAAATAGACATAATTACTTGAGGATTCCTTTTTTTCATAGTAAATATTCTTACCCATGGCAATAGTAAAGGCAAATCATACAAAGATAGCTAGGTCAAAAATCAGTTGTTCAATCATTTTAACGGCTGCAAAAGTCAGGTCTGCAGTGTCAAAGTGAATGGTTTTTCACTTTGAAATGTTGCCTGAGAATTATTTTCAGATTTAAAAATTCTGCCTTTTAGAACACACTCTTTGGCATGTAACATTTTCCTATTCATCATTAATTGTCCTTCAGAAAAGGAGACATATGAGGTTTTTTTTTTTTTTTTTTGAGAATATGAGTTTTGCATGTGTGTGCTCAGCTTCTCAGTTGTGTCCAACTCTTTGCGACCCCATGGACTGCAGTCTGCCAGGCTCCTCTATTCATGAGATTTCCAAGGCAAGAATACTGGAGTGGGTTGCCATCTCTTCCACCAAGGAGTCTTCATGACAGAGGTATTGAACCTGCATCTCCTAAGTTTTACCATAGGCAAAACGGACTCAATTACAATTTCCTCCTATGCCAAAAGGCACATTTGTGAGTAAATGATAATAATTCACAAGTATAAGGCTTTAAATATTTAAAAAATAAATTGCAAAATATCTTGGATATAAAATTAGTAGAGTGTAATGATAATATTAATATTAAAATATAATGGTCATTCATTCATTCATTCATCTGTCCATCCAACTAGCATTATTGAACCCTTGAAGTAATTAGCGAGATTAAGTATGCAAAAAATTATAAAGAACTGAGATGGGAAATAGCTTCCAAAATATTAGCTAATAATAGTAGCTGACATTAACAACTTTAGTTCTGTGCTTGCAACTTGAAATTCTAATTTTAAGCATCATCTTATTTAATGTTTATCATGAGCTGATCAGTTAATTTCTGGAATTATCTCCTTTTCTGGAATTATGAGGTAACTGAAATGTTGCCCAAAGGCTTTATGCTGAGAATTGAGCTCACTGAGAAACAGAGATGAAAGGGATGTTGTCAAAAAATATGTAGAATGAAAAAAAATCACTTTTATTGTATGTGATTATTTTTCTATTCAGAATTTCTATGAGCAATTCCTTCTGCCCTTCTCCCCACCATCAATCAAGTAACAATCAGGATTCTCCAGAAGAAAAGATGACAAAGCAAAGCACAGAGATTAAAAGAATCCAATTACTTAATTTCAAAAACTGTTTCAAAAACTACACAGTTTCAAAAACTGTGGAGTAGACCTAAGACAAAAGATTTGAAATATATCCAGAGCTAGTTTTGCTGCTCTAGAGGTAAGCAAATTTTCCCTGAACTAGAGAAAGTGAAAGCCACTCAGTCGTGTCCAGCTCTTTGCAACCCCATGGACTATAAGAGTCTATGGAATTCTCCAGGCCAGAATACTGGAGTGGGTAGCTGTTCCCTTCTCCAGGGGATCTTCCCGACCCAGGGATCAAACCCAGGTCTCCCACATTGCAGGGGGATTCTTTACCAGCTGAGCCACAAGGGAAGCCCAAGAATACTGGAGTGGGTAGCTTATCCATTTTCCAGGGAATCTTCCTGACCCAGGAATCAAACCACGGTCTCCTGCATTGAGACAGATTCTTTAACAACTGAGTTATCAGGGAAGCTCAAACTGGAGGAAAGGGGAAGAAAATAAATTTTACTCCAAACTGGATAAAAGGGGAAGAGAATAAAATTGGAAATGGCCATTTCTCCTCAGGCTCCCTTCATGGATGAGAAGAAATGTAATGTGTATAAACGTTGTGGATGCCTAGACAAATGGATCTGAGAGCTCTCCAGGATTGCCCAGATTAGAAATGATAGTATAGAGATACTGAGAAACCTAAGAGTTCTTGTGGTCAAGAGGAAAGAATAGCCATTATAGACTAATAAGTGAAGTCCAGATGGAAATGCAGATATCATAGCTATCTTCATCAAGGAGAGTTGACAACATGGAGGACCAAACATCTCTGTCCTTACTCCCCTCTCCATTATTTTTGAAACCATATTAGCCCCTGAGATTAAATACATCATTGGAAAAGTAAAGGGAAATCATAGCTTAATCGAGATCAACTTCTATTGCCCTTTAAAATGATGTTTAAGTGGAAACTAAGTTCATTTATGGGAAAAAAAATAAATATGCATTTCTTAGAAACCTGATACTAATTATTGCTATCAATACATTTACTAGATTAGTATAGAAATGAAAGGATACAAATAATGCTTAAAAAAATCAAGCAGTGATTTATATTTCCTTTTTTTCTCTTTCTTGATGATATTTTCCCTGATATAAAATGGGAAAGAAAAAAAGAAACCTGGCCAGGCCTTGTAGTAACCATTTGTGTGAGTTATTTTATGACAGGAGGGTCTAGTAAGGAACACAGAACTAACAAGCCACCATTATCTGGAAAGAATCTGGGGAAGGTCAAAAGGTGATGCCACATGTGCTACCAACTCCCAAAAGCCTCCTCATTGAAATCCATTTTGGCTGAGCAATCCATGCACCACCTTCTGGTTCCAGCTTAAAATGTATTTAATATCTAGAGAATATATAACTGATTACAGATAGGGTTCTTTGACTACTATTTGTTGGGGAAGTAAGATACAAGCAGAACTACTACAATATAAAGCATTCTTATATTCAGTCAAGTAGAGAGAAATGAATTGGATTATCATGGTTGCATTGGTAAGACTATATTGACAATTTTATTCTTTGTGTGTCAAAGATTGAGATAAAGCAAAAGATAAATTTCATGATAATCCCACACACACACACTCAGCCACCCAAAAGTACTTTCTGACATTTCCTAAGAAAAGATATTAACCAGTGTGAAGCAGAAAATGTCATTTCCCAGACAGGTAAATTGTTATTATAATTTTGCAATAGCTTTTAAAATATTCATAAAATTTGGCCCAGAAATCCTAGTTCTAAATATTTAAACTTTAAAATAATCATAAAACCATAAAACTTCTTGAAGAGTCACATATAAGTTATTCTTCTGAAAGATATTTGTAATAATAGAATAATAACAATAATGTAATTTCCTAACAAGAGAAAGTTGATTAATTAAATAGCATAGCAATAGTTCTTAAAAATGATGAATTTTATACAAATTTAGTAGCATGGTTAAATATATCACAAAGCAGTAAATAACACAGATTAAAAAAATTAAAGCTATGTTATTTTAGAGAAATAAAATTATTTACATCAGTTATATATGGTGTCAAGGTTATGGATAATTTTTATTTTCTTTATAACTTTCTGTATTATCCAAATTCATCTTCTAAACACATTCCTTGCTTTTGTGTGATATTTTGTGTGACATTATTTAAAAACAAAGTAAGCATACAAAATGCAATGTAAAAACCTAAAAACTTAGCTAGAAGCTGTTACTTGGTATTCTACCTGCATGGGTCCATCTTTGAATGCTGCTGAGAAGGAAGAAAATCAACCCACAAGGTCAACACACACCAGTGCTCAATGAGTCTCCAAAGGATGAGCTTGGATGAGCCCCAAAATATTCAGCTGTGCTATTGAAAATTAACCTGTACCATCTGAACCTCTGAGGTTTATAATATTACAGATAAAATTTGTCTGAATAGAAGAGATAAAAGTAGAAAGAACAGTTCAACTCTGAATCAAAATTTCTCATTGATTTTAAAATTTATTTTAGTCATTATTACTAAGGCTGAATGAAATGATAGATTTAAATCTACATTAGAGTATAAGTGTGATCATATTTATCTAAAGCATGATTCCATTAGACCCAATGGCTTTTAAAAAAATTTTAATTACATAACAGAAATGGCTTCAATGTTTGTTTTATCCCTTATGATAAAATTTACAGGCGCTTACTATAGACATATCTCACCAAACACATATACACACATAGAACCACATAGACAAAAAAAATCAATCAGCAAACAGAAGACTAGGTAATAAAACCTTGATGCATATTCCAATATTTCAAGTATTTCTGTTTATAGGTACACACACAGTATAGCATTTCAAAACTATTATAAATATTTTCATCTATTTCCCTCAGATAATAAGACTTAAACTAATACAGTCTTAGCTTTAAATCTGCAGTAAAATATTATTCTCTAATTTGTTTTAATTAAATATAGTATAAATATATCCTTGTCAATAGAACTAAATCTGTGTCACCAGTTTCACCAACAGAATACTGTTTTATTATATGGCTAACCTATTATTCAATGTTTCTTCTCATAATGTATGTTTAGGTTATACATTGCATAAGTCACTAGATAAAGTACATTTCTAAAAGAAATACAGAGTGATTACCTCAAGAATTACTGTGAATGAACTCAAAATAGATTAAAGACCTAAATGTAAAGTGAGATACTATAAAACTCCTAGAGGAAAACAGGCAGAACACACTTTGACATGAATTGCAGCAATATCTTTTTAGATCCACCTAACGGAGTAATGAAATTCACACAAAAACAAACAAATGGGGCTTAATTAAATGTAAAAGTTCTTGGATAGCAAAGGAAACCATCAACCAAACAAAAAGACAATCCACAGAAAGGGAGAAAATATTTGCAAATGATGCACTCAAGAAATGATTAATCTCCAAAATATACAAACTGTGGCTCTATATCAAACTCAATCAAAAAGTGGGCAGGAGATCTAAACAGACATTTTTCCAAAGAAAACATACAGATGACTGAAAAGCACGTGAAAAGATGCTCAACATCACTAATTATAGAAAAGAAAAAATCAAAACTACTATGAGGTATCAGCTCATGCCTGTCAGAATGACCATCATCAAAAAGTCTACAAACAAAAAAAGTCTGGAGAGTCTAGAGAAAGGGGAACCATCTACTCTGCGGGTAGGAATGTAAATTAGTGCAGTATCCATGGAGAACAGTGTGGAAGTTCCTTAAAAAAACTAAAAATACAGCTACCATATGATCCAGCAATACCACTCCTGGATATTCCAAAGAAAGTCAAAATTTGAAAAGATACATATACCCTAATGTTAATTGCAGCACATTTACAATACCCAGAACATAAAAGAAATATAAATGCCCATCAACAGAAAGATGTATAAAAAATATGTGGTATTATATATTCAGTGGAATATTACTCAGCCATTCGAGAAAAAACAAATATATGATATCACTAATGTGGAATCTAAAAAAATGGTACAAATGATCTTATTTATAAGACGGAATCAAACTCATTTACAAAGAAAACAAACATAATTATGAAAGGGGAAAAAGGTATGTGGGAAGGATAAATTAGGAGGTTGGGATTAAGATATACAGAATATTAAAAAATAAAAATAAAAACAAAACAAACAAAAAAAAGAAAAAAGATATACAGAATACTATATATAAAACAGATCATCAACAAGGACATACTCTGTGTCACAGGGAAGTCTATTTAATACTCTGTATTAACCTATACTGGAGAAGGGAATGGCAAACCACTTCAGGATTCCTGCCTTGAGAAACACATGAACAGTATGAAAAGGCAAGATGATAGGACACTGAAAGATGAACTCCCCAGGTCAGTAGGTACCCAATATCCTACTGGAGATCAGTGGAGAAATAACTGCAGAAAGAATGAAGAGGTGGAGTCAAAGCAAAAAGAACACACAGTTGTGGATGGGACTGGTGATGGAAGCAAGATCCGAGGCTGTAAAGAAGAATATTGTAAAGGAACCTGGAATGTTAGGTCCAGGAATCAAGGCAAATTGGAAGTGGTCAAACAGGAGATGGCAAGAGTGAACGTCAACATTCTAGGAATCAGCTAACTAAAATGGACTGGAATGGGTGAATTTAACTCAGATGACCATTATATCTACTACTGTGGGCAAGAATCCCTTAGAAGAAATGGAGCAGTCATCATAGTCAACACAAGAGTTCAAAATGCAGTACTTGGATGCAGGCTCAGAAACAACAGAATGATCTCTGTTCGTTTCCAAGGCAAACCATTCAATATCACAGTAATCCAAGTCTATGCCCTGACCAATAATGGTGAAGAAGCTGAAGTTGAATGGTTCTATGAAGACTTATAAGACCTTCTAGAACTAACACCCAAAAAAGATGTCCTTTTCATTATAGGGGATTGGAATGCAAAAGGAGGAAGTCAAGAAACACCTGGAGTAACAGGCAAATTCGGCTTTGGAGTACAGAATGAAGCAGGGAAAGGCCAAGAGAATGCACTGGTCATACCAAACACCCTCTTCCAACAACACAAGAGAAGACTCTACACATGGACATCACCAGATGGCCAACACTGAAATCAGATTGATTATATTATTTGCAGCCAAAGATGGAGAAACTCTATACGGTCAGCAAAAACAAAACCAGGAGCTGGCTGTGGCTCAGATCACGAACTCCTTATTGCCAAATTCAGACTTAAATTGAAGAAAGTAGGAAAACCACTAGATTTAGGTATGACCTAAATCAAATCCTTAACAATTACACAGTGGAAGTAAAAAATAGATTTAAGGGACTAGATCTGATAGAGTGCCTGATGACCTATGGATGGAGGTTCATGACATTGTACAGGAGACAGGGATCAAGACCATTCCCAGGAAAAAGAAATGCAAAAAGCAAAATAGCTGACTGAGGAGGCCTTACAAATAGCTGTGAAAAAAAGAGAAGTGAAAAGCAAAGAAGAAAAGGAAAGATATTCCCATTTGAATGAAGAGTTCCAAAGAACAGCAAGGAGAGATAAGAAACACTTCCGCAGTGATCAGTTCTAAGAAACAGAGAAAAATAGAATGCAAAGACTAGAGATCTCTTCAAGAAAATTCGAGATACCAAGGGAACATTTCATGCAAAGATGAGCTCAATAAAGGACAGAAATGTTATGGACCTAACAGAAGCAGAAGATATTAAGAAGAGGTGGCAAGAACACACAGAAGAACAGAACAAAAAAGATCTTCATGAACCAGTTAATCACAATGGTTTAATCACTCACCTAGAGCCAGACATCCTGGAATATGAAGTCAAGTGGACCTTAGGAAGCATCACTACCAACAAAGCTAGTGGAAGTGATGAAATTCCAGTTGAGCTATTTCAAATCCTAAAAGATGATGCTGTGAAAGTGCTGCACTCAATATGCCAGCAAATTTGGAAAACCCAGCAGTGGCCACAGGACGGGAAAAGTCAGTTTCCATTCCAATCCCTAAGAAAGGCAATGCCAAAGAATGCTCAAACTACCGCAAAATTGCACTCATCTCACAGGCTAGCAAAGTAATGTTCAAAATTCTCCAAGCCAGGTTTCAACAATCTGTGAACCGCAAACTTCCAGATGTTCAAGCTGGTTTTAAAAAAGGCAGAGGAACCAGAAATAAAATTGCCATCATCTGCTGGATCATCAAAAAAGCAAAAGAGTTTCAGAGAAACACCTATTTCTGCTTTACTGACTATGCCAAAGCCTTTGACTGTGTGGACTACAATAAACTGTGGAAAATTCTGAAAGAGACGGGAATACCAGACCACCTGAACTGCCACTTGAGAAACCTGTATGCAGGTCAGGAAGCAACAGTTAGAACTGGACATGGAACAACAGACTGGTTCCAAATAGGAAAAGGAGTACGTCAAGGCTGTATATTGTCACCCTGTTTATTTAACTTATATGCAGAGTACATCATGAGAAATGCTGGGCTGGAAGAAGCACAAGCTGGAATCAAGATTGCCGGGAGAAATATCAATAACCTCAGATATGCAGATGACACCACCCTTATGGCAGAAAGTGAAGAAGATCTAAAGAGCCTCTTGATGAAAGTGAAAGAGGAGAGTGAAAAAGTTGGCTTAGAGCTCAACATTCAGAAAAGTAAAATTATGGCATCCGGTCCCATTACTTCATGGCAAATAGATGGGGAAACAGTGGAAAGAGTGGCAGACTTTATTTTCTTGAGCTCCAAAATCACTGCAGATGGTGACTGCAGCCATGAAATTAAAAGACACTTACTCCTTGGAAGAAAAGTTATGACCAACCTAGACAGCATGTTAAAAAGCAGAGATATTACTTTGTCAACAGAAGTCCATCTAATCAAGATTTTGGTTTTTCCAGTAGTCATGTACAGATGTGAGAGTTGGAGTATAAAGAAAGCTGAGCAGCAAAGAATTGATGCTTTTGAACTGTGGTGTTGGAGAAGACTCTTGAGAGTCGCTTAGACTGCAAGGAGTTCCAACCAGTCTATCCTAAAGGTAATCAGTCTTGAATGTTTATTGGAAGGACTGATGTTGAAGCTGAAACTTTGATATTTTGGCTACCTGATGAGATCAACTGACTCACTGGAAAAGACCCTGATGCTGGAAAATGTTGAAGGCAGGAGGAGAAGGTGACCTTAGAGGATGAGATAGTTGGATGGCATCACTGACTCAATGGACATGAACTTGATTAAGCTCCAAGAGTCGTTAATGGACAAGGAGGCCTGGTATGCTGCAGCAATGGGGTCACAAAGAGTTGGACACAACTGAGTGAATGAACTAACTAAATAATAACCTATATGGGAAAAGGATCTGAAAAAGAATAGATATATGTATATGTATAACTGAATCTCTTTGCTGTACATCTGACCCTAACACACTGTTAAGCAACTATACTCCAATATAAAATTTTAAAATATTTATTGTGATGACTGTTTATACACTGTACCAATACAATTGGGACCATATCATAAAGATAATGGCTAAAGCACACAACTAGAGATCTATATCCATAATTTATTTTAAAGTATAAAATATATTGCAGATGATCACGTTAAACTGTCAAATAGAACCAATTTAAGCAAGTAACAAGTGACACAAGTAGAAAATCCAAAAGGCTGAAAAAATATATATATATTATATATATATATATACACACACATATATATATAAACACTCTCTATATAGTACTGTATATACTATAACTATATATATAATCTTTATATATATATGTAACAATTCTTAATCTTCAGTGAAGTCATTCACAACTAGTAATATATATAAATATAAGCTATATTATATATATATATATAATATATATAAATATAAGTATATATACTTATATTTAAATATATAGCTTGTGAATGAGTTCACCAAAGACAGATTAAGCCCTTAGGTATAGTATCAGGAGATAAAATCAAGGCCAATTGGGAATTACACAGAGAAATATGATGGCTCTGATGTATACTGATTCTAAATTATCTGTAACTGAGTCAAATTACTCCAGCTACTCAGTTTCTGGCTTTTATGAAGTAACAGAGACCAAATTTTCCCTCACACCTGAAGTAAATAAAAAATTGCCAAAAATTTTCAACCAGTGGTTTGTAAGAAAAGGCATATCAGGCAATGAAGGACATTGGTTGCTGAGAGGCAGAAAACAAATGACATAAGTTCCGTAATCGTCTAAGATTAATGCCTCCAATGACAACATTCAGTTTAAACAAAAAATTAAAATATGATATGAGATTTATAACACATGTGAAAGTAAAATGCATTATAATACACTATAATAACAGTAAAGGTAGTGAAGGGGAGGAATGATTCTTATATGTATAATGCTATTTGAAGAACTATAATAGTTAGAGATATGTTAGAAATGTTAAAGAAACTACATAAATAACAAAGATGTATAGTAAATCAGATATCCAAGGAAAAATGCAGAATCATAAAATAAATACAATTCATTCCAAAGAATACAGATAACAAAGAAAAAAGTGAAAAATTAACAGATGAGACTAAAACAAATGCCAAGAAGACAGTTTAAACCTAACTATATCAACCAATAAATTAAATGTTTGGACTGAAAGACAAAGACTCTTAGCTTTGATTTTAAAAAGACTCAATTCTAAGTTGACTACAAGAAATGTACGTAAAACAGGATGTGAATCTTTTAAATGGAAAAGAATGGTAAAAGATATTCCATGCAAACATTAATCAAAGAAAAAGTGCTTACAATAATATGAGAAGAATCACATTTTAAAGTAAAGAATATCACAATTATAGAGTAAGGTTTAAATATTCCTGTTTCAATATTTAATAGAACAGTAAATAGGACAGTAGTAAGCATTAAGAAGGGCTTCCCTGGTGGCTCAGTCAGTAGAGAATTTGCCTGCAATGCAGGAGACATGGGTTCAATCCCTGGGCTTGGTAGATCCCAGAAAAGAAGATGGCAACCCACTCCAGTACTCTTGCCTGGAGAATTCCATGGACAGAGGAGTTTGGCAGGCTACAGACCATGGGGTCACAAAGAGTCAGACATGACTGAGTGACTAACGCTTTCATTTTTCAAGCATTAAGAAAATTTGAGCAATATCATCATGTAATTTCCCCTAATTTACATTCATAAAACATTTCCCCCAAGACTGATGAAATACACATTATTTTCAAGTGGACACAGAAACTTTAACAAGATATACCATATTTGGAACCATAGTACAAGACATAATAAATATTTAAAGGGGTTCAAGATACACAGTTATTCTTTGACCACCATGGATTTAAATTAGAAATCACTAACAGAAAGGTCTCTGGAAAAATGAACAAATAAGCAAAAAACAATTTTTTAAAAACAAAATAATCCACTATTTATCATCATGAGCCAATGTTAATCAAATTCCAGGACAAGATGTATTCACTGTTGAAATCGATGTAACATTCAAGAGGAAATAATACCAATTCAATATAAGCTGTTACAGAATAATAAAGAGGAAAGGATAATTTAAAACTCATCCTACTAGGTCAGTATTATTCCAATATTAAAGTCAGATAAAATAAATGCAAATAAATACACCAGTACCTTTCATAGTTATGATATAAAATTCTAAACAAAATTTTAGTAAGTGCTATGGGATGCAAAATCAACTTAACATTTAGAAATCAATCACTATAACATCAATTTCCTAAGTTAATAAATAAAAACTTATAGTCAACTTGGGATTGAAAGAAATGTTTTCATCCTGATAAAGAGCATTTTGGGGAAACCAACATATAACATAACTGTTAATATTGAAAGATTAACTGCTTTTCCTCAAAGAAAGAAAATGAGACAAAATTTGTATTCTCCCCACATTAACATTACACTTGTGTCTAACCAGGAAATAAGGTAAAAAACAAAAACAAAAACAAAAAAAAAACAAGACACTGATTAGAAATAAAGAGGTAAACTTATCTATTCTTGTGTAAATGTTCCAATGGAATCTAAAGGATTACTAGAACTAAAATTAGTTTAGAAAATTTGTCAGATATAAGAAAAATACAAACAAAAATTTGTTTTCTATACTAGAAAATTATAAATTTGAAATTAAAATTTAAAAAGGCTCTTATGATGCAATCAAATTATAAATAATTAGGGAATAGATTTAAGAAATTAGATCTGATAGTGTACATGACGAACTATGGAGAGAGGTTTGTGACATTGTACAGGAAACGGAGTAAGACCATCCCCAAGAAAAATGCAAAAAAGCAAAATGGCTGTCTGAGGAGGCCTTACAAATAGCTGTGAAAAGAAGAGAAGCCAGACGAGATCGGGCGTGTGAGGGTGAAAAAAAAAAAAAAAAAGAAGAGAAGCCAAAAGCAAAGGAGAAGAGGAAAGATATACCCATTTGAATGCAGAGTTTCAAAGAATAGCAAGGAGAGATAAGAAAACCTTCCTCAGTGATTGGTGCAAAGAAATAGAGGAAAACAATAGAATGCGAAAGACTAGATATCTCTTCAAGAAAATTAGAGATACTAAGGCAACATTTCATGCAAAGATGAGCTCAATAAAGAACAGAAATGATATGGACCTAACAAAAGCAGAAGATATTAAGAAGAGGTGGCAAGAACACAGAGAAGAACTGTACAAAAGTTCTTCACGACCCAGATAATCACGATGGTGTGATCATTCACCTAGAGCCAGACATCCTGGAATGTGAAATCAAGTGGGCCTTAGGAAGCATCACTATGAACAAAGCTAGTGGAGGTGATGGAATTCCAGTTGAGCTATTTTAAATCCTAAAAGATGATGCTGTGAAAGTGCTGCACTCAATATGCCAGCAAATTTGGAAAACTCAGCAATGGCCACAGGACTGGAAAAGGTCAGTTTTCATTCCAATCCCAAAGAAAGGCAATCCCAAAGAATGCTCAAACTACTGCACAATTGCACTCATCTCTCAAGCTAGCAAAGTAATGCTCAAAATTCTTCAAGTCAGACCTCAGCAATACATGAACTGCAAACTTCCAGATGTTCAAACTGGTTTTAGAAAAGGTAGGGGAACCAGAGATCAAATTGCCAACATCTGCTGGATCATCAAAAAAGCAAGAGAGTTCCAGTAAAACATCTACTTCTGCTTTATTGACTATGCCAAAGCCTTTGACTTTGTGGATCACAATAAACTGTGGAAAATTCTGAAAGAGATGGGAATACCAGACCACCTGAACTGCCACTTGAGGAACCTGTATGCGGATCAGGAAGCAAGAGTAAGAAGTGGACATGGAACAGACTGGTTCCAAATAGGAAAGGGAGTACATCAAGTCTGTATATTGTCATCCTGTTTATTTAACTTACATGCAGAGTACATCATGAGAAATACTGGGCTGGATGATGCACCAGCTGGAATCAAGATTGCTGGGAGAAATATCAATAACCTCAGATATGCAGATGACACCACCCTTATGGCAGAAAGTGAAGAAGAACTAAAGAGCGTCTTGATGAAAGTGAAAGAGGAGAGTGAAAAAGTTGGCTTAAAACTAAATAATAAGAAAACTAAGATCATGGCATCTTGTCCAATCACTTCATGGCAAATAGATGGGGAAACAGTGGAAAGAGTGAGAGACTTTATTTTGGGGGGCTCCAAAATTGCTGCAGATGGTGACTTCACCCTTGAAATTAATAGATGTTTGCTCCTTGGAAGAAAAGCTATGACCAACCTAGACAGCATATTAAAAAAACAGAGACATTACTCTGCCAACAAAGTCCTCTAGTCAAGGCTATGTTTTTTTCCAGTAGTCACATATGGACGTGAGAGTTGGAACATAAAGAAAGCTGCTGCTGCTACTGCCCATAGGTGGCAGGCAGCCCACCAGGCTCCCCTGTCCCTGGGATTCTCCAGGCAAGAACACTGGAGTGGGTTGCCATTTCCTTCTCCAATGCACGAAAATGAAAAGTGAAAGTGAAGTTGCTCAGTCGTGTCTGACTCTCAGCGACCCCACTGACTGCAGCCCACCAGGCTCTTCCCTCCATGGGATTTCCAGGCAAGGGTACTGGAGTGGGTGGCCACTGCCTTCTCCGAAACAAAGCTGAGCACCGAAGAATTTTGGCTTTTGAACTGTGGTGTTGGAGAAGACTCTTGAGTCCCTTGGATTGCAAGGAGATCCAACCAGTCCATCCTAAAGGAAATTAATCCTGAGTGTTCATTGGAAGGACTGATGTTGAAGCTGAAACTGCAATGCTTTGGCCACCTGACGCAAAGAACTGACTCTTTGAAAAGACCCTGATGTTGGGAAAGATTGAAGGCAGTTGGAGAAGGGGATGACAGAGAATGAAATGGTTGAATGGCACCACCGATTCAATGAACATGAGTTTGAGTAAACTCGGGGGTTGTTGAGTAAACTCGGGAGTAAACACAGGGAGACTTGGCGTGCTGCAGTCGTGGTAGCGAAGAGTCAGACACGACCTAGCGACTGAACTGAACTGAACTGAGGGAATATCTGACAAATGTATGAATAATGTATTTGCAAAATCAAAAAAGTACTGAGATAAACTAAACTGCATCTAAATAAATGGAGAATTACATCACACTCAGTATTGATTTGAAGCTTAGTATTTGTAAAGCTGTCAATTCTCTCCTGACTGCTTTATAGATTGCAAAAAAATAACAATCGAAATTCCAGTTGGCATCTTTTAAAAAGGGGAACACATGTAAATCCATGGCTGATTCATATCAATGTATGGCAAAAACCACTACAATATAAAAAAAATAAAAATAAAAAAATAAATAATTCAATTACAAAAAAAAAAAAAAAAAGATACTGACCCAGTGATTCTAAAAGTTCATACAGGAATGTAAATGACCCAGAATTTTGAAAACAATTTTGAATAAATTAAAGTTGAAGGATTAATACTACTTGATAATGAAACATTGAAAACCTCCAATAATTGAAACAGTGTGGAATTGGAATCAAGGAAGACAGATAGATGGATAAAACAATATAAAGAGTCAGGAAACAGACTCACATATTTGTAAAAAAATAATTTTGACAAAGTTTCAAAGACAAATCAATGAAAAAATTATATACTTTTGAACAACAATTCTGGAACAATTGGGTTCATATACAAGACAGAACTTTCATTCGTATCTCATATCACACAAAAATTAAATGATGATGAATCCAAGATCTTAAAATATAAAACTTTTGGAAAACATACAGGACAACATTGTCACTCTGGATTAGGCAAAGTTTTCTTAGACAAAAAACAAAAGCATAATCATAAAAGAAAAAGGATGAATTGGATGTCAGCGAAATTAAAATCCCCTGCTCTATAAAAACACACAGGAAAATGAAGAGACAGTAAGAAAATGTTTGCAGATCATATATGCAATAAATGATTCATATAAAGAACTTCAAAAGATAACAATAAAAGTACTAAAAATGGGTAAAAAGATTTACCAAGGAAAATATTGGGATATCAAGTGAGCTCACAAACAGATACTCAGGTTCATTACTCAATAGGGAAACACAAATTAAAATCAAAATTAGATATGATCACAAACCAATCAGAATGACTAAAATCTAAAAATTCTAAATTCCAAATGTTAACAAGAATATGGAAATCTGGAACTCTCAAATACTTCTGGGGGAATACATAATGGTATAACTCATTTAGAAGTCATTTTGGCAGTGTCTTGAAAAATTAAACCTTTTTTTTAAGACTTCAATTTTACTCTGGATGAGCTGCAAAATTATGTCACCATTTCAGCAAGAATGAAAATGGTTCTAATCATTGGATTTCAAAAGATATAACTTAATCCAAATACACTTACCATGCAATATAATGAGAAAATAAAGTAAAAATCTTCATCAGGCAACTATTCACTTGTGGCCACTGCATTAGCAAGTAAAGATTATTTCTACCTTCTTGAGGGCTCAGGCTATTTGGCATCAAGAAATCACATGTTACACATACTTCTCATTTATTATTAGGGACTTGAATTCACACCTTTTTTTCTTTTGCCTAGTACAAAATTCTCTCAAATGAAAGATTATGTCTACATATTGAATAAAAATCCTTATGTAGTATAAAATTATCTTAATTTCTAAGAGAAAAAGTACTTAATTTATATGAATGAAGTCTATAGTTAATATAGCAAATTTAACTCCGCAATCCAGGGATCCAGTAGTCTCCTTTCTGTTAAGACTTAAAGCAAAAAGCTCAGACTAAACCAATGAAGTCAGTTCATATTTTCTAATTCCTGAAACTCTCTGGATTTCAACTTAAGTGCAAATTAGTATCATCTGAATATAAAACAAATTATTAGCCAGTCATAGATATTGTACAGTCTCTAGGGATTTAAATTAAAAAAATACACTTCAGATGTAAGGCTGAAACTACTTGATTTATGTTAATACTGATGTGTACTTAGTGTTTTATAAAAGGATTTTATTACTATCTAAAACCAGCAGTGTCTTAAACTCACAAATTAGCTTCAGTTTTGTTGGAATCTAATTATTTTTATGTAGGGCAACAGTCCAGCAAGCCAGGGCAAAATTTTACCTCTTAAATGGAAACTTGAATAGGGAAAATGATAGACTTCAAAGCTAAACAATATTTACTGTGGAGCGTCCACATGGGACTGGGGTGAGGAAATATGAACAGCATGAAGGTATGTGCTGCCAATATAATGGTAGATAGGAAGGTCCAATTTTTCCTTCACATTTGGTGAGGTTTTAATCTTTCTTAGAATGTATTCAAAGTTAATTCTTATTTCCTGCTTTTAAAAAATTCCTTTTGGGTACTCAATTCTATATCAAAAACATATACTAGTTGTCACTTCTTTTTAGGCTTTGGTAAAGATCAAGTCTCCATCTTTTCTGGGCATAGCATGAAATCACTAATTTAATAATTTTTATTTCTTTTATCTTTTGCTTCTATGATCTACCATTGATCCTACACATTTCTTTAAAGACTCAAAGGCAGTGACCAGTCAAGTATGGAGCAGACATCCTTGTAAAATATCCAGAATTAACAGAAATAAACCTGGCTAAAAATAATCCTATAAGAAATATTTTTTTTACTTGATAAAGCTACTTTAGATACTTTGAAGTATGATTAATAATATAGAAAACTGACTAGAGGGCTTCCTAGGATTCTGTGATAAAGAAGAATTAATAGAAAATGTTTAAAAAGCACACTATGGAATTGATTATATAAATTTAGAAGGTATTAGACTGGATTACGTCAAGGCTGTATATTGTCACCCTGTTTATTTAACTTATATGCAGAGTACATCATGAGAAACACTGGGCTGGAAGAAGCACAAGCTGGAATCAAGACTGCCAGGAGAAATATCAATAACCTCAGATATGCAGATGACACCACCCTTATGGCAGAAAGTGAAGAGTAACTAAAAAGCCTATTGATGAAAGTGAAAGAGGAGAGTGAAAAAGTTGGCTTAAAGCTCAACATTCAGAAAACTAAGATCATGGCATGTGGTCCCATCACTTCATGGGAAATAGATGGGGAAACAGTGGAAACAGTGACAGACTTTATTTTGAGGGGCTCCAAAATCACTGCAGATGGTGATTGCAGCCATGAAATTAAAAGACGCTTGCTCCTTGGAAGGAAAGTTATGGCCAACCTAGACAGCATATTAAAAAGCAGAGACATTATTTGCCAACAAAGGTTCATTTTGTCAAGGCTATGGTTTTTCCAGTGGTCATGTATGGATGTGAGAGTTGGACTGTGAAGAAAGCTGAGCGCCAAAGAATTGATGCTTTTGAACTGTGGTGTTGGAGAAGACTCTTGAGAGTCCCTTGGACTGCAAGGAGATCCAACCAGTCCATCCTTAAGGAGATCAATCCTGGGTGTTCATTGGAAAGACTGATGCTGAAGCTAAAACTCCAATACTTTGGCCACCTTATGTGAAGAGTTGACTCATGGAAAAGACCCTGATGCTGGGAGGGATTGGGGGCAGGAGGAGAAGGGGACGACAGAGGGTGAGATGGCTAGATGGCATCACCGACTCAATGGACTGAGTTTGTGTAAACTCCGGGAGTTGCTGATGGACAGGGCGGCCTGGCATGCTGTGATTCGTGGGGTTGCAAAGAGTTGGACACGACAGCAACTGAACTGAACTGAACTGAGACTTAACTCAACATGAGGGTAAACCACAAAATGTTATATATTGAAGCTTCAATACCATACCTCAACTCCATCTAACAGAACTTAATGCATTTAGGCATGCATTGTTAAGAGGATTTCTTTATTCTTTACTAATTAAATGAACATTTATTGAGCATCTTCTCTGTGGGGTATTATGATAACCACTATGGTTATTTCTCCACTCCTTATGTGGCCAGGCTGTGTAGCCAATGTAAAAAAGCAGTTAAGTGTCATCCAGGGAAGAGACTAGTTCCTGATTCAAGGTCACTGTGAGCAAACACCCAAGTGTGCAAGGCTCAAGTTGTACAGTCTTTCCTTTCAAGAGAGGATAGACAGTGCACACAAGATCTAGCCTCTTGCAATGTGCTAGTCTCCTATGGCCTAAGTGAGCCCTCTGCACACCCAACAAGTGAAGTAACTGCAAGCACCGCACTACTTCGTGCTCCTGCGGAAGGATCACAACATTGCCCCCATGGGATCTTTCTGTGAAATATAAAAAGTGAGGGGTATGCCTGCGGGCCACTGATGCACATCTTAAGCAGTACTCAAGCCCAGCACAGGCTGCCAAAACTCTTAATCTTTCAAGGAAATGTTCCAAGTGTTCCAAATGTTCCAAATGTAAGGAAATGTTCCAAGACCAAGGGCATTCTTATGTTACTGTACAATAGATGGGGAACTAAGTCTAACTACCTCTCCCAACAAGAAATATAATGGTGAACAAGGCATTAAAAATATTGCCTTTCTTGTGAGATGAACATAATAAGGAAAAAGACTAAAGCAGTTTTAGAAAAGACCCTTTGAGGAAATTAAGACAGTGATGCCTAAACTGAGACCTGATTGGACAGAAGGGGCTGGCAAAGTGATGAGAAGGGGAACACAATCTAATGAGATAAGTAAGATACAAGTTTGAAGACCCTTTGCCAGAATTAGTTTCATGCATTCTAGAAATGAAAGAAGACCATGAGGTTGGTGAGTTAAGGTGCTGAAGAACAGGAGGCCTATGAAAGTAGGGAGAGGAGAGGGGGAGAGGGTGGCAGGAGATGAGCATGCATTGGGCAAGCAGCAGATACAAGACCACAGAATGCTTAGGTTTCTTAATTTCTTTACATGTGACTTGACTTTTTATTGTAGGTCCTCCTGATATATAACTTGTTATTATGAGTTCTTTTGACAGTGTTTGCAGATGGTAACTAACACATACGCAGTTCAGTTCAGTTCAGTCGCTCAGTCGTGTCTGACTCTGTGACCCCATGAATCGCAGCACGCCAGGCCTCCCTGTCCATCACAAACTCCCTGAGTTCACCCAAACTCATGTCCATCGAGTTGGTGATGCCATCCAGCCATCTCATCCTCTGTCGTCCCCTTCTCCTCCTAACCCCAATCCCTCCCAGAATCAGGGACTTTTCCAATGAGTCAACTCTTCGCATGAGGTGGCCAAAGTATTGGAGTTTCAGCTTCAACATCAGTCCTACCAATGAACACTCAGGACTGATCTCCTTTAGGATGGACTGGTTGGATCTCCTTGTGGTCCAAGGGACTCTCAAGAGTCTTCTCCAACACCACAGTTCAAAAGCATCAATTCTTCTGCGCTCAGCTTTCTTCACAGTCCAACTCTCACATCCATACATGACCACTGGAAAAACCATAGCCTTGACTAGATGGACCTTTGTTAAAAGTAATGTCTCTGCTTCTAATATGCCATCTAGGTTGATCACAACTTTTCTTCCAAGGAGTAAGTATCTTTTAATTTCATGGCTGCAATCACCATCTGCAGTGATTTTGGAGCCCCAAAAAAGAAAGTCAGCCACTGTTTCCACTGTTTCCCCATCTATTTGCCATGAAATGATGGGACCGGGTGCCATAATCTTAGTTTTCTGATGTTGAGCTCTAAGCCAAATTTTTCACTATCCGCTTTCACTTTCTTCAAGACGCTCTTTAGTTCTTCTTCACTTTCTGCCATAAGGGTGGTGTCATCTGCATATCTGAGGTTATTGGTATTTCTCCCAGCAATCTTGATTCCAGCTTGTGCTTCATCCAGCCCAGCGTTTCTCATGATGTACTTTACATATAAGTTAAGGAAGCAGGGTGACAATATACAGCCTTGACGTACTCCTTTTCCTGTTTGGAACCAGTCTGTTGTTCCATGTCCAGTTCTAACTGTTGCTTCTTGACCTGCACACAAGTTTCTCAAGAGACAGGTCAGGTGGTCTGGTATTCCCATCTCTTTCAGAATTTTCCACAGTTTATTGTGGTCCACACAGTCAAAGGCTTTGGTATAGTTAATAAAGCAGAAATAGATGTTTTTCTGGAACTCTCTTGCTTTTTCAATGATCCAGCAGATGTTGACAATTTGATCTCTGGTTCCTCTGTTTTCCTAAAACCAGCTTGAACACCTAAAGTTCACAGTTCATGTATTGCTGAAGCCTGGCTTGGAGAATTTTGAGCATTACTTTGCTAGCGTGTGAGATAAGTGTAATTGTGTGGTAGTTCATATTCTTTGGCATTGCCTTTCTTTGGGATTGGAAAGAAAACTAACCCTTTCCAGTCTTGTGGCCACTGCTGAGTTTTCCAAATTTGCTGACATACTGAATGTAGCACTTTCATAGCATCATCTTTTAGGATTTGAAATAGCTCAACTGAAATTCCATCACCTCCACTAGCTTTGTTTGTAGTGATTCTTCCTAAGGCCCACTTGACTTCACATTCAAGGATGTCTGGCTCTAGGTGAGTGATCACACCATTGTGATTATCTGTGTCCTGATGATCTCTTTTGTAGAGTTCTTTTTTTCTTGTCACCTCTTCTTAATATCTTCTGCTTTTGTTAGGTCCATACATTTTCTGTCCTTTATTGAGCCCATCTTTGTATGAAATATTCCCTTAGTATCTCTAATTTTCTTGAAGAGATCTCTAGTCTTTCCTATTCTATTGTTTTCTTCTATTTCTTTGCATTGATCGCTGAGGAAGGCTTTTATCTCTCCTTGCTATTCTTTGGAACTCTGCATTCAAATGGGAATATCTTTCCTTTTCTCCTTTGCTTTTCACTTTTCTTCGTTTCACAGCTATTTGTAAGGCCTCCTCAGACAGCCATTTTGCTTTTTTGCATTTCTTTTCCATGGGGATGGTCTTGATCCCTGTCTCCTGTACAATGTCATGAACCTCCATCCATAGTTCATCAGGCACTCTGTCTATCAGATCTAGTCCCTTAAAACTATTTTTCACTTCTACTGTATAATCATAAGGGGCTTGATTTAGGTTATACCTGAATGGTCTAGTGGTTTTCCCTACTATCTTCAATTCAAGTCTGAATTGGGCAATTAGGAGTTCATGATCTGCGCCACAGTTAGCTCCCAGGCTTGTTTTTTGACTGCATAGAGCTTCTCTATCTTTGGCTGCAAAGAATATAATCAATCTGATTTCGCTATTGACCATCTGGTGATGTGAATGTATAGAGTCTCTCTTTTGTTGTTGGAAGAGCGTGTTTGGTATGACCAGTGCGTTCTCTTGGCAAAAGTCTATTAGCTTTTGCCCTGCTTCATTCTGTACTCTAAAGCCAAATTCGCCTGTTACTCCAGGTGTTTCTTGACTTCCTACTTTTGCATTCCAGTCCCCTATAATGAAAAGGACATCCTTTTTGGGTGTTAGTTCTAAAAGATCTTGTAGGTCTTCATAGAACATTTCAACTTCAGCATCTTCACCGTTACTGGTTGGGGCATAGGCTTGGATTACCATGATATTGAATGGTTTGCCTTGGAAACAAACAGATATCATTCTGTTGTTTTTGAGATTGCATCCAAGTACTGCATTTCGGACTCTTGTTGACAATGAGGGCTACTCCATTTCTTCTAAGGGATTCCTGCCTACAGTAGTAGATATAATGGTCATCTGAGTTAAATTCACCCATTCCAGTCCATTTTAGTTAGCTGATTCCTAGAATGTTGACGTTCACTCTTACCATCTCCTGTTTGACCACTTCCAATTTGCCTTGATTCATGGACCCAACATTCCAGGTTCCTATGCAATATTGTTCTTTACAGCATTGGACCTTGCTTCTATCACCAGTCATATCCACAACTGTGTGTTTTCTTTGCTTTGACTCCATCTCTTCATTCTTTCTGGTGTTATTTCTCCATTGATCTCCAGTAGCATATTGGGCACCTACTGACCTGGGGAGTTCATCTTTCAGTGTCCTATCTTCTTGCCTTTTCATACTGTTCATGTGGTTCTCAAGGCAGGAATACTGAAGTGGTTTGCCATTCCCTTCTCCAGTGGACCACGTTATTGACATTAAAAATATTTTGGCACATTTTAAAAGGTGTTTTACTGTTTTATGGTACCAAGGTTTTGACAGGAAGTCTGTAGAAATTCTAATTTTATTTTCACATATATAATATACCATTTTTCTGCTGAGAATGCTTTCAATATTTTTTTTATTAATCTTTCATTTTCAGTAGTTGGTCTGTGATGAGTCTAGAATTTTTTTTTGCCTTCATATTGATCTATTTTGACATTTGTGATCTTCTTAAATACATAATTATGTATTGCATGAAATGTGAGAAGTTTGGGCAATTACTTCTTCAAATATTTTTTTCTGCCCTATTCTCACTTTTCTTCTGGCATTCTAATTACATATTTCAGATTATTTGATATTGTCCCACAGGTTCCTGAGGTGCTTCTTCAATCTATTTCTTTCTCTAATATATGCATAAGAATATAATACATAATATTGCATTATTATGTTTTATAATGGGCTTCCTGTTGGCTCAGAGGGTAGAGCGTCTGTCTGCAATTTTGGAGACCTTGGTTTGATCCCTGGGTCGGGAAGATCCCCTGGAGAAGGAAATGGCAACGCACTCCAGTACTCTTGTCTGGAAAATCCCATGGACAGAGGAGCCTGTTAGGCTTCAGTCCATGGGGTCGCAATAAGTCGGACATGGCTGAGCGACTTTACTTTACTTTATGTATTATAATATATAGGTATATAACACAATAATAACTATAAATATCTTACTCTGCTGCTGCTGCTGCTGCTGCTAAGTCACTTCAGTCGTGTCCAACCCTGTGCGACCCCATAGACAGCAGCCCACCAGGTTCCTCTGTCCCCGGATTCTCCAGGCAAGAATACTGGAGTGTGTTGCCATTTCCTTCTCCAATGCATGAGAGTGAAAAGTGAAAGTGAATTCACTCAGTCGTGTCTGACTCTTTGCGACTCCATGAACTGTACCCTACCAGGCTCCTCCAGCCATGGGATTTTCCAGGCAAGAGTACTGGTGTGGTTTGCCATTTCCTTTTCCGACCTTACTCTATATACTGCATATTATATTGCATGAGTGTATGCTAAGTCGCTTCATTCGTGTTCAATTTTTTGTGACCCTAAAGACTGTAGCCCACCATGTTGCTCTGTCCATTGGATTCTCAAGGCAAGATTATGGAGATGGTTGCCAGTCTTCATCAATGGGATCTTCCCGACATGGAATGAGTCTGTGTCTCTTAACATCTCCTGCGCTGGAAGGTGGGTTCTTTACCACTAGCACCACCTGGGAAGTCCTATATACAATGCTATATAGGTATGATAGAGTGCATATTATATAGGTATAAAATATAATAGTAACTATAGATATAGATCTTAGTCTTTCCTTTTTTAATTTATTGCACAATTTCCATTGCTTTATCTTCAAGTTCATTAACTCTTGATATTATGCCTATCTGGAGTCTTGTTTTGTTTTTCCAAGATGTTAAATTTTTCAGTTCTAGACTTCCCATGTAAAGTTTTTTAAAAGTTTCTATTTCTCAATGAAATAGAAAATACTATCACTTTATTTATAATAGGCACATATGCTTGTCTAGTTGAGTATAGCTATACCAGCTACTTCTAAAAATTCTGATAATTAGAAGATGTAAGTTATTTTGAGGTTACCCAGGTTGATTGTATTTACCTTTGAGAATAGATAACATTTCTAGTTTTATTTTGCAGGACAACGGCTCTTAGATTACACTTTGGAAACTGAAGAGATTATCCTGTAGATAATATAAACCTTGCTTATTTCTTTGAAGAGTATTACTTTTTTGTTTTATCAAGGCAGTAACATATTTAAGGGCTTCCCTGGTGGCCCAGAGGTTAAAGCATCTGCCTGCAATGCGGGAGACCCAGGTTTAATCCGTTGGTAGAGAAGATCCCCTGGAGAAGGAAATGGCAACACACTCCAATATTCTTGCCCGGAGAATCCCATGGACTGAAGAGTCTGGTGGGCTACAGTCCATGGGATCGCAAAGAGTCGGACAAGACTGAGCAACTTCACTTAGGGACTTAACATATTTAGAATAAAACTGAAGATTTGTCTTGAGTGAGTACCCACCCTAATAACATTTTAATTTTTTTTTTTCCCTCTAGATAAGCTATTTTGTGTCTTCTTTGTGCATGAGCAGTTAAGGGCCAGCCAGAGATTTGGGCATCATTTATAATCTCATTGCTTTCTTGTGGCAGTGGTTGCCATGGAAGCAAGATGTAATGACTGACTATCTCCCAGTTCCTCAGATCAGTAAATGGCGGTATTTTGGTTTTTTTTTTTTTTTTTTTAATCATCTGAGTATTAGTTGTTGTGGCAGTGACACATCTTCAATATACTCTCAGGATAACACCATAACAGGAGAGATTTCAGTTAATGCTAGCTTCTCCTTCCAAGGTTCAGTTCTCCAAAATCTGCTTGCTTTTCACTCGTTCTCCAGAGTCCAAAATTTCATAGGATGTATAATCAACAAAGTATTTCAGAATTGGGTAAACACATCATAGGTTTGTTTAATTACCACTTAAGATATCATAAGCAGAGATTATCTTCTCCTAGTTTTTGTTGTTATATAATGTTAATTTTATAAGTATATTTTCTATTGCATGATTGGTTTACAATATTTAATTATTACAAATAATAAATAATGTGATAAATAGTGTGACTCTCTGGGTTATATCTGGAAAACATTTTGGTATCTTTCAGAAACAAAATATAAATCTCTAAGATCTCTTTGCTGAATTAAGACGAGAACCTGTAATTTATATAGAGTTAATATAATTTATTTCAACAAGAACAGCCTTCACGTATATTCACATGAAATCTATTTTAAAGTAGTCATAAATGAGATTAATGTTGTCATGATATCAATTTAGTAGAATTAAAAAAAAAACACTTCTATCTAATAAATTATACCATCTAATTAACTAGTGGTTTGGCTAGTAAAATAATGGTGGTCAGTTTCACCAAAAGGAATAAAAGGATTTGGGGGGTCCATTATTTTCAAAAAGTTCTTTTATAAAGTTCAGAATAACAAATAACATAAGAGCATATTCATTTATTGTTGGACCATTAGATACCTGGTAGGAATAATCATACATGTTGATTGAAATGATGGTTGCTAATGTTTTAACTCCAAGGTAAGGGAACTTCCATCAATTAAATGTTCCTATTTTTCAGATACTTGCACATATGTTTAAACTATTAACTTTCATAAAATCCTTGAGAGTATTAATAGCTTATTATATATAAAGAAACTAGGACCACAGAGATTAAATATCTTAAGCACAATCATCTCAAAACCACCATGTGAGGAATCCTACTCTGGACAGTTTTCATTATAATTTACTGCTTCTAGCCACTCTAAGAAAGGCCTCCATTCCACTAAAAACTTTCCCCTTTGTTTCTACTGCTTAAAATTCAGCACATGAAAGGTGTAAAATTAGAAATAATGTTTAAAATGCAAGCATAATCATCAGGAAAGATATTACATTGATTCAAATTCAAATTTAGGTTATTTACATCATATGTCAGGGTCCATTATTTACTCAGTACCGTATTCAACATGTACTATGTTCTTTGCCTGCCATATACAATTCACTGTAGATTGCAGAAACAGGTTATGATGGAGTAAAAAACATGGTGATAGAAGGGGAAAACATAAAGGATGGAACATTACTGCATAGCACCAAAACACTGATAGGAAAGCTTCAGATGGCACATTCATCCTTACAGAAATTTCAGTCTTTGCTAAGAATGAGTCAGTCAGTCTGTATCCTGGTTATATTAATTATGAACCAAAACTCTCCTTTTAGAGTAATGTGAAATCTTTATTCTGAATGTGGTACTAAGTAACAAATATGCTTTCACTTTTATTGACTGAAACTAGGTGATGATTTTATGAAAACTTGCAAGCAGAGAAACCACAACAAAAAGTTATTAAGTGCTATGCCAGGCAGCTTTGATAGCATAAAAGCAATTGATAAGCCTTGTTATTTGAAGAAGGAAAAGGCAACCCAATCCAGTATTCTTGCTTGGGAAATCCCATGGACAGGGAAGCCAGGCAGGCTAGAGGCCATGTGTGGGGTTGCAAAAGAGTACAACACAACTTAGAGACTAAACGAAAACAAAAACAAGCTTTGTCATTAGGGTGATATGATGAAATTTACTTTCAGAAATAGCTTAAAGTTGGTAGAAAGTAGGCTATCGCAAAAAGGTGTTTTTGTTGTTTTTTGTTTTTTAAATAGTACATAAAGTTAATGGTTATTTCTAAAATATTGGTTTCAAAAATAAAGCCTCAATCACATTCTATTGAGATAAATTCAAAAATCCAAGTTTGGTGAGCTTTTGAAAGCTCTTTCATAGAAATATTACTGGATACTACCCAACAAGGGTATTTTCTCAGTCACCAATCTCCCTCACATAACTCTAATTTATAAAATAGGATCACGTAGTGTAGAATTACCCTGTGATTATGCCCAATGAGAGTAACATTTTGAGAAACACTAGGAAAAGATCCAGAAAAAGAGAGAGTAGGGATAGGCAGATGGTGATTATAAATGCAATAACACTGTTTAAAGGCAGCAGAATCTCCTATTTTAGAAATATCATATTGATATGCTTTAATTATTCTCAGACCTCTGATCCCAAACACAATTATTCATTTAGAGAGACATGCTACCAATACTAGTAAAAATAAAGTAAAAATTAAAAAGAACACTTCGATCAGCCTAGTCTCTTATCTCTTCTTTGTTCATATAAAGAATCATTAAATGCATTTTAGATAATGATTCACAAGGCACACTTTGAAATCATAGTCTTTTCAGCTGAACTTTCATGAGAAGATATCTATTGAGATGAATTCTCCATCTTTTTATATTTAAAATCATATTTTAGCTTTAGCTTATGAACTGGATAATTTATTTCCTACTCTTCTAAACAAATATGTTACATTGTTTTACCTTGTGTAACTTTTCTAATTAGATCTGATTTTCAGTGTAAATAAAATTTACCTAAAGAAATAGATTGGTTCAGTAGAAGTCTGAACACTATCAAATAAGCATCCACATTATTTTATTTTCCCAGAATTTTTATTATAAAATGCATGTCTATCTGACTAGAATCTGTATAACCTTCAGAGGAACCAGAGATCAAATTGCCAACATCTGTTGGATCTTAGAAAGAGTAAGAGAATTCCAGGAAAACATATATTTCTGACTCACTGACTACACTAATGCCTTTAACTCTGTGGATCACAACAAACTGCAAAATCCTTAAAGAGATGGGACTAGCAGACCACATTACCTGCCTCCTGAGAAACTTATATGTAGGTTAAGAAGCAACGATTTGAAGTGGACATGGAAAAACAGACTGGATTAAAATTGGGAAAGGAGTGCAGCAAGGCTGTATATTGTCACTCTGCTTATTTAACCTATATGCAGAATAGATCATGCAAAATGCCAGGCTGGATGAAGCACAAGCTAGAATCAAGATTGCTAGGAGAAGCATCAATAACCTCAGATATGTAGATGACACTACCTTTATGGGAGAAAGTGAAGAGGAACTAAAGAGCCTCTTGATGAAAGTGAAAGAGAAGAGTGAAAAAAGTTGGCTTAAAACTCAACATTCAGAAAACTCAGATCATGGCATCCAGCCACATCACTTCAAGGCAAATAGATGGGAAAACAATGGAAACAGTGACAGAATTATTTTCTTGGGCTTCAAAAATCACTGCAGATGGTGACCGAAGCCATGAAATTAAAATACACTTGCTCCTTGGAAGAAAAGCTATGACCAACTTAGACAGCATATTAAAAAGCAGAGACATTACTTTGCCAATAAAGTCCATCTAGTCAAAGTTATGGTTTTTCCAGTAGTCATGTACAGATGTGATAGTTCGACCATAAAGGAGGCTGAGTGCTGAAGAATTAAAACTGGTTTGTTGTAGAAGACTCTTGAGAGTCCCTTGAACTGCAAGGAGATCAAACCAGTCAATCCTAAAGGAAATTAACCCTAAATATTAATTAGAAGGACTGATACTGAAGCTGAAGCTCCAATACTTTGGCCACCTGATGGAAACAGCTGATTCATTGAAAAGTCCCTAATGCTGAGAAAGATTGAAGGCAGGAGGTGAAGGGGATGACAGAGGATAAGATGGTTGGATGGCATTACTGACTGAATAAACATGAGTTTGAGCAAGCTCTGGGAGATGGTGAAGGACAAGGATTCCTGGTGTGCTGCAGTCCATGGGGTCACAAAGAGTCAGACACGACTTAGCGACTGAACAAATTCATATGACTATAGAAGATACAATATATCATTTTATTTTTTGAAGTGAAAACTGAAAATGTCTATTAAGTTATTGAAAGTAGGAACTGATATCTAGAAAATAGTTCAGATAGTAGATTGACATGTCAATGTGTATGAACTAAATGAAAGTGAAAGTGGAAGTCACTCAGTCCTATCTGACTCTTTGTGACCCCATGGACTAGAGAGTCCATGGACTTCTCCAGGCCAGAATACTGGAGTGGGTAGCCTTTCCCTTCTCCAGGGGATCTTCCCAACCCAGGGACTGAACTCAGGGCTCCCACATTGTCAGCAGATTCTTTACCAGCTGAGCCACAATGAACTAAACTAAAGCTATATAAGTTGTACTGGCTTTACACCATCACTTTTGGATTTCTCTCTTGTCAAATGAACATTGCTATAAAACAGTGTTCTAAAACAGGGATCTAGAAAACCCACGGGTTCTCCATATAATGAAACAAGATTCAGCACATTTGGAGTGCTAAACTATAGCCTTGTCAACATATAAATGACATTTTGTGCACATTCATAATATAATTAAAGCTATGGCTTTTCATGTATACATCAGTCCCATCAGTCCCATTAGTTCAGTCGCTCAGTCATATCCAACTCTTTAAGACCCCATGAATCACAGCACGCCAGGCCACCCTGTCTATCACCAACTCCCAGAGTTTACTCAAACTCATGCCCATCGAGTCGGTGATGTCATCCAACCATCTCATCCTCTGTCATCCCCTTCTCCTCCTGCCCCCAATCCCTCCCAGCATCAGGGTCTTTTCCAATGAGTCAACTCTTCGCATGAGGTGGCCAAAGTATTGGAGTTTCAGCTTCAGCATCAGTCTTTCCCATGAACATCCAGGACTGATCTCCTTTAGGATGGACATGTTGGATCTCCTTGCAGTCCAAGGGACTCTCAAGAGTCTTCTCCAACACCACAGTTCAAAAGCAGCAATTTTTCAGCGCTCAGCTTTCTTCACAGTCCAACTCTTACATCCATACATGACTACTAGAAAATCCATAGCCTTGACTAGATGGACCTTTGTTGACAAAGTAATGTCTCTGCTTTTTAATATGCTATCTAGGTTGGTCATAAATTTCCTTCCAAGGAGTAAACGTCTTTTAATTTCATGGCTGCAATCACCATCTGCAGTGATTTTGGAGCCCCCAAAAATAAAGTCAGCCACAGTTTCCTCATTTATTTTCCATGAAGTGATGTGACCAGATGCCATGATCTTAGGTTTCTGAATGTTGAGCTTTAACCCAACTTTTTCACTCTCTGCTTTCACTTTCATAAAGAAGATTTTTAGTTACTCTTCACTTCCTGCCATAAGGGTGGTGTCATATATATATCTGAGTTCATTGATATTTCTCCTGGCAATCTTGATTCCAGCTTGTGCTTCTTCCAGGCCAGTTTTTCTCATGATGTACTCTGCATATAAGTTAAGTAAGCGGGGTGACAATATACAGCCTTGACGTAAACATTTTCCTATTTGGAAGCAGTCTGTAGTTCCATGTCCAGTTCTAACTGTTGCTTCCTAACCTGCATATAGGTTTCTCAAGAGGCAGGTCAGGTGGTCTGGTATTCCCATCTCTTTCAGAATTTTCCACAGTTTATTGTGATCCACATAATTAAAGGCTTTGGCATAGTCAAAAAAGCAGAAGTAGATGTTTTTCTGGAACTCTCTTGCCTTTTCGATGATGGCAATTTGATCTCTGGTTCCCCTGCCTTTTCTAAAACCAGCTTGAACATCTGGAAGTTCACGGTTCATGTATTGCTGAAGCCTGGCTTGGAGAATTTGAAGCATTACTTTACTAGTGTGTGAGATGAGTGCCATTGTGCAGTAGTTTGAGAATTCTTTGGCGTTGCCTTTCTTAGGGATTGGAATGAAAACTGACCTTTTGCAGTCCTATGGCCACTGCTGAGTTTTCCAAATTTGCTGGCACATTGAGTGCAACACTTTCACAGCATCATCTTCAGGATTTGAAATAACTCAACTAGAATTCCATCACCTCTACTAGCTTGTTCGTAGGGATGCTTTCTAAGGCCTACTTGACTTCACATTCCAGGATGTCTGGCTCTAGGTGAGTGATCACATCATCGTGATTATCTGGGTCGTGAAGATCTTTTTTGTACAATTCTTCTGTGTATTCTTGCCACCTCTTCTTAATATCTTCTGCTTCTGTTAGGTCCATACCATTTCTGTCCTTTATCGAAGCCATCTTTGCATGAAATGTTCCCTTGGTATCTCGAATTTTCTTGAAGAGATCTCTAGTCTTTCCAATTCTGTTGTTTTCCTCTATTTCTTTGCAATGATCACTGAAGATGCCTTTCTTATCTCTTCCTGCTATTCTTTGGAACTCTGCATTCAAATGAGAATATCTTTCCTTTTCTCCTTTGCTTTACACTTCTTTTCTTTTCACAGCTATTTGGAAGGCCTCCTCAGACAGCCATTTTGCTTTTTGCATTTCTTTTCCATGGGGATGATCTCAATCCCTGTCTCCTGTACAATGTCATGAACCTCCATCCATAGTTCATCAGGCTCTCTGTCTATCAGATCCAGTCCCTTAAATCTATTTCTCACTTCCACTGTATAATCATAAGGGATTTGATTTAGGTTATATCTGTATGGTCTAGTGGTTTTCCCTACTTTCCTCAATTTAAGTCTGAATTTGGCAATAAGGAGTTCATGATCTGAGCCATAGTCAGCTCCTGGTCTTCTTTTGCTGGCTGCAAAGAGCTTCTCCATCTTTGGCTGCAAAGAATAAAATCAATCTGATTTCAGTGTTGACCATCTGTTGATGTCCATGTGTAGAGTCTTCTCTTGTGTTGTTGGGAGAGGGTGTTTGGTATGACCAGTGCATTCTCTTGGCAAAACTCTATTAGCCTTTGCCCTGCTTCATTCTGTACTCCAAAGTCAAATTTGCCTGTTACTCCAGGTGTTTCTTGACTTCCTAATTTTGCATTCCAGGCCCCTATAATGAAAAGGACATCCTTTTTGGGTGTTAGCTCTAAAAGGTCTTATAGGTCTTCATAGAACCATTCTACTTCAGCTTCTTCAGCATTACTGGTTGGGTCATAGGCTTGGATTATCATGGTATTGAATGGTTTGCCTTGGAAATGAACAGAGATCATTCTCTCATTTTTGAGATTGCACCCAAATACTGCATCTTGGACTCTTTTGTTGACTATGAGGGCTACTCCATTTCTTCTAAGGGATTCCTGCCCACAGTAGTAGATATAATGGTCATCTGAGTTAAATTCACCCATTCCAGTCTGCTTTAGTTCGCTGATTCCTAGAATGTTGACGTTCACGCTTGCCGCCATTTGTTTGACCACTTCCAATGTGCCTTGATTCATGGACCTAACATTCCAGGTTCCTATGCAATATTGTTCTTTACAGCATCGGACCTTGCTTTCACAACTGGGTGTTATCAGTCACATCCACAGCTGTGTGTTGTTTTTGCTTTGACTCCATCCCTTCAGTCTTTCTGGAGTTATTTCACCACTAATCTCCAGTAGCATATTGGGTACCTACTGACCTGGGGAGTTCCTCTTTCAATATCCTTTCATTTTGCCTTTTCATACTGTTCATGCGGTTCCCAAGGCAAGAATACTAAAGTGGTTTGCCATTCCCTTCTCCAGTGGACCACATCCTGTCAGACGTCTCCACCATGACCCGTCCATCTTGGGTGGCCCCACATGGCATGGCTTGGTTTTGTTGAGTTAGACAAGACTGTGGTCCCTGTGATACTCAGCCATAAAAAGAAGCAGACATTGACATTTGCAGCAACATGTATTGATCTAGAAAATATCATTCTAACTGAAGTAAGAGAAATACTCTATGATATCACTTATATGTAGAATCTAAAAAATAATATAAATGAATCTATACAGCTATAGAAGACAAATCTATGGTTACTAAAGAGGAAAGGGAGGGAAAGTTAAATTAGGAATATGGGATTAATAGATACAAACTACTTTATGTAAAATTAAAAAAATAGTCAAAATTTTTAAAAAATATGTTGCAAAAACAATAATTTTAATTTCATGATACATTTTAATTCATTATGCATTTTAGTGAGAACTGGAATTTAGTTACAGAATCAAGTGGATAGAAAACTCCTTTGATCCAGGGCATCAGAAAAGGCTTCAGGAAGGGTTTGGCATTTAACCTAAGTCTATAAGGTTAGAAAGGATATTATTAAGAGTGACAGGGCATCAAAACATGTATGTTATCTATAGTGAAACAGATCACCAGCCCACGTTGGATGCATGAGACAAGTGCTCGGGCCTGGTGCACTGGGAAGACCCAGAGGGACTGGGTAGAAAGGGAGGTGGGAGGGGGGATCGGGATGGGGAATACATGTAAATCCATGGCTGATTCATGTCAGTGTATGACAAAACCCACTACAATACTGTAAAGTAATCAGCCTCCAACTAATAAAAATAAATGAAAAAAAAAATGAGGGACAGGCATTTTATAAAAGTTTAGATAAAGTTACACATGAATGAAAGGATTGTAAGTGATTCATAGTAGTAAATTTCATTGCAATTCAGAAACTGAATAATAGACTGCAACAAAAGATTATGAATAAATTTTTGTAACATTATGAGAGAATAATTGAGAGATGAGAAATGATGAGGTGTCAGAGAACACTTAGGAAGATATTAGAAAATAGGTCTGTTAAAAAAATCTGATCTATGAAAATTTACTTGGAATGGAATAAAAAGATTCCGAAGACACTCTGGAAAGACAGAAACTTTGACTTGAAAAAGACTGCCTGTGGGGATGAAGGGTGAGATAATGGTCAAGATCAGTAAGATCTTGTACAATAAGATCAGTAATTTGGTTAGCCTGCTAAGTTATGAGGGTATTTTCTGAGGTAGAAAAAAAAAAAGATAATATTATTAGCTCATGTATAAGCCTTGTAAGTTTGCAGTATATATGAGACAGATCTTCATAAACATGTTCAACAGGGATTTCAAAATAACGTCTTAGACTTCAAAGGAGAAGTTCATATAAATGGCAGGCTGGTAACTAAGTTCAAGGATCCAGTTGCTCTCGATAAGAGTAATTTGCAATCATATAAATGTAAGTCAAAATCATGTGAATGGATGTCACTGAAAAGAAAAAGAGAGAAAAAAAGAGGAAAATGGATCCAATAACTGAAGGATGTGATGTGATGGAGGGAGGTTAACCAACCCTATTGTGATAATTATTTGCAAAATATACATGTATCAAAATTAAATCATATTGTACACATTAAACATTCTAAAATGAAATGTTTTAAATAAATATCTAAGTAACAAAGGTTTGAAAATTGAGGAGACAGTGAGGTAAAAGGAGAAGCAGAACATAAGACAGTATTATTAAAGTATTAAAGATGAAGTGAAAAAAAAAAAAAAAAAAGATGAAGTGAGTCTCAATAAGAAGTTTCCAAACAGTGGAAATTTTGTAGGGATGAAACCTAAGAACAGATTATTGATTATGGCTACTTGAAAGTCTTTAAACTTTCCTATTAAGATCAATTTATGGGGACAAAATAAGTTTGCAGTACTTTGAGGAATGTGTGAAATATGAGAAATTGGAATCAGAAAAGCTACATTTAATTTTGAGAATACTTTTAAAAGACAGAAGTATGAAACTTGAATGAGAAGTGAAGTTAAGATACTTTTTTAGGATATAAAAAGAATTGAACCTTTTTATCTACCCTTTGGAGTAGCAATAGAGAAAAACAGAAGAAAGATATAAGAAAAAAAATTAGGCAAAGACGAGAAAAGAGGCAAAAAGTTGAGAGCAAAAATATAAGTTATATATAAGGAGGGCTAAGAATAAAATGTCTCTGGAAAAAAAATGTATTGAACACTATTCTGTTCCCTCAGAATAGGTTTAATTCATTTGATAGTAAGAAAAGGCTGAGAAAGGAATGAAGATACCAAGCTGCCACAGATGATAAATACTAAGTCAAAGCATGAAACCAGCAGAATACGCTCTGCCATGTCCCAGTCCAGGGCCCTTGTAACAGATAAGTGAGGCAGCCTGATTCATAATCACTGCTTTTATTTTATTTTTGTTATATACCATGCTAGTAGGAATAAAATGGAACGCTGGTAACTAAGTTCAAGGATCCAGTTGCTCTTGATATTTCCTGCCCAGTTTATATAGGCCAATAACTGCAGTTCAGTGTATGCAGACAAAGGTTTGTTCTCTAAAATCAAATAATTGTTGTCTGATGTTTCTATTATCTCAAGGAACAAAATGTTTACAAGCTTAGGCAACAACAATGTTAAGCCTTTATACTCCATTTTAAATTTATATACTTAACATTGCATATGTCCAGCTCTGATTTCCTAATCTGTCCTATAGCACTCATGGAATACCGGAGTTGCTAAGCATGATCCTTGACTTTTCCAGATAGTCTTCTGGGGTTTTTTTGTTTGTTTGTTTGTTTTTCATTTACTTTTATTAGTTGGAGGCTAATTACTTTACAATATTGTAGTGGTTTTTGCCATACATTGACATGAATCAGCCATGGATTTACATGTGTTCCCCATTCCAATAGTCTTCTGAATGAAAAAGTAAAAGTAAAATTAGAGAATTAGGTAAAATAGTGAAAAATATGCTTCAGAGAGATAAAAGATGACAAATGAAGAAATATAAAGTTACTGAGCAATATTAAAGAGAAAACTCAGATTGACAGGCTTGGAAGCACAAGTTATAATAGTGAACACATACAGCATTGCACACACATAAAGCAATGTACTGACATTCTTACTGTAGTAGCGTATGCTAAGCTCTCTACACCTTTCCTTACCCCCTACTCATTTTGGAAAGGAAACTTCTCATTCTGACTTCCACTGGCAAGATTTCAGTGGGACAACTAATCTGGATTCTCATCCTTTCCTCAAGCTCTGAAAACCATAGTTCTATTTACACCTCACCCCAAACCCTACTTATCCCCCTCAATGACAGGATTACCTTTAAACAATTTTTCCAATGAAAAATACCAATCAGAGATGAATCGCTGATAAGAGAGAACCCTAGAGGTATAGGTCAAGGTTTCCGTTCTTTAAGTTTCCAAAGCTTCTCTAGTTACTGCAAAGAGATCTTTTTTGTTTTGTTTTGTTTTTCTAACTCCAATGTATCTTCATATAGCTTTCTTTTAAGTTTTTTGAGTTAGGCCTTTATCGCTTATAACCTAAATAGCCTTGGCTAATAGACTAATTAAAACCAGTATAGTTTATTTGTATGGAATCTAGCATTAGTTCACTTTTATGGGTCCTATGAAAGATAAATAATTAATCCAGCAAGCTCTGCTTCTGTACATATGAAAATTAGGGTATAAGAAAGGTTAATATTTGATAAGATGTGCGTAATCTTCTAAATTAAAAATAATGATAACCAAGACTATGGACAGAATATTTTCCCTGAGAAAATAGACTATTTTCAAATATTGAATAGTTTGCATTCAAAATATATACCAATTACAAGTGATACTTGATGTTTCACTACAATATGTCTCACTGAACACCTACATGGAAATCAGCCGATATTTCTGCTGGAATGTGTTTGATAATACAAAAACACTTATTTTGCTGTTATTATGCATGATGAATACATTTTTATTTTAAAATAGCCAGGCAGTATTCATTAAGTTTAGATTTTTTTTGATACATACATAACACAAAAGGAATATTCTGCCTAGAGGCAACCACTAGTTTAAATCTGACATTTATCTTTCCAGGTGAAATTCTTACATATCCTTACTTTCCTTGCCTGTGTGTGCACACACTTGGTAGCTCAGTTGTGTCCAACTCTTTGTGACTCCTCAGACTGTAGCCTACCAGTCTCCACTGTTTATGGAATTTTCCAGGCAGGAATACTGGAGTGGGTTGTCCTTTACTACTTAGGGGATCTTCCTGACCCAGGGATAGAACCCAGATCTCCTTCACTGGCAGGTTGATTCTTTATCACTGCACCCACCTGGGAAGCCCCCTACTTTTCTTAGGAAATATATATAAAAACTTACAGAATTATGTGTATTTGTAACAACACTTTTTCTCTGTGTATTTTAATATAGATGCAACATTTAATATTGTATGAAGCTCTTTACATTTATGAATATTCTTAGATTTTTTCATAACAGTAGACATAAAATTAAACATCCTTTTAAACTGTGCCTCATTTTCCATAATTTTGATACATCATAGTTTACTTAACCCCAGTTCTCAACTGATGAAAATGCCGGTGGAGTGTGTACCACTAAACAGTTGACCTTATTTTCGTGCTTGCTGCCAACAAAAAATTAATCAAATATTTTGTTTCACTTGGGCTTTTAGCTACTCTTATTGTCTACCCTTTTTGCCACTGTCAATATAACATGGGGTCAATACTCCACAAAGTACACACATACCACATATGCGCACTATACATTTGAAAGAAATAGGAAAACTCTAAGTTTAAGAAAGACAATAACTTGTCTAAAATAAGCAAGCAAACAAATACTTGTCTAAAATAAGTAAGTAGACAAAATTCTTGCTAAGTTCTGGAAATAAATTTGGGCGCTAATCTCAAATACTCTAATCAATACAACATTAAATAATCACTCTCAAAACTAGGATGAATTAAATTACAACTACTCATGTTAAGACAGGACTTGAGTCATTATTTTGTTTTACTTTCTACGTCTTGTCTGACTCTTTTGCAACCCCATGGACTGCAAGGCTGCAAGGCTCCTCTATTCATGGGATTTCCCAAGGAAGAATAATGGAGTGGGTTGCTATTTCTATATCCAGGGGATCTTCCCCACCCAGGGAGAGAACCCATGTCTTCTGCATTGGCAGGCTGATTCTTTACCATTGAGTCACCTGGTAGTCATTTTACTCATGATCTAACTGAAGTTTTTCTGTCCCTTTTTTGGTAATATTCACTTTTCGAAAGAGCAACATGTGAACTGATTTCGGATAGTTTCAGCCGTGTACCGCAGCCGAGATGGGGCTTCCCATGTGGCCCACTTGGTATAGATGCACCTGACAAAGTGGGAGATGCGGGCTCGATCCCTGGGTTGGGAAGATGCCTTGGAGGAGGAAATGGCAACCCACTCCAGTATTCTTGCCTGAGAAATCCCTTGAACAGAGGAACCTGCTGGGCTATAGTCCAGGGGGATGCAAAGAGTTGAACATGGCTTAGCAATTAAATCACCACCACTGCCCCTGGAATCACTGCTTTATGCATGTTTATGTTTGACATCATAAATTAATTGAACATTTGATGGAACCAATAAGTAATAATTCTTTGCTGAGGTCCTTCTGAAAGTAAGATATTTACTAATGTTTAAAAAAAAATGAAGCTCTCTGGTACATGATATTATTTAAAAAAATAATTGAAATGATTTCTTAAAAAACTGGAAATAGAACTGCCATATGACCCAGCAATACCACTTCTGGGCATACACACTGAGGAAACCAGATCTGAAAGAGACACGTGCACCCCAATGTTCATCGCAGCACTGTTTATAATAGCCAGGACATGGAAGCAACCTAGATGCCCATCAGCAGATGAATGGATAAGGAAGCTGTGGTACATATACACCATGGAATATTACTCAGCCGTTAAAAAGAATTCATTTGAATCAGTCCTAATGAGATGGATGAAACTGGAGCCCCTTATACAGAGTGAAGTAAGCCAGAAAGATAAAGAACATTACAGCATACTAACACATATATATGGAATTTAGAAAGATGGTAACGATAACCCTATATGCAAAACGGAAAAAGAGACACAGAAATACAGAACAGACTTTTGAACTCTGTGGGAGAATGTGAGGGTGGGATATTTCAAAAGAACAGCATGTATACTATTTATGGTGAAACAGATCACCAGCCCAGGTGGGATGCATGAGACAAATGCTCGGGCCTGGTGCACTGGGAAGACCCAGAGGAATCGGGTGGAGAGGGAGGTGGGAGGGGGGATCGGGATGGGGAATAAGTGTAAATCTATGGCTGATTCATATCAATGTATGACAAAAAAATAAATAAATAAAAATTAAAAAAAATAATTGATAACTGTAAATAACTAAAATGCTTCTTAATTGTGCAAAAAAAAAAAAAAAAAACTTAGCCAATGTACAGCTTCATCAGTGTCCTGGGAATGCTGTTTATGTTTTAAGTTTAAACATGTTTTAAGTTTAATAAATACTGTTCACTGTTTCTAGTTGTCTTGATACCAAAAGATAGTCTATGTGAGTAATAATAGAAGGAAATAATATCTGACAGAGAACTTAAGAAGTAGTGACCATGGAAACTGCAGAAAAATGAAAAACATCTGCTGTTGGTATTACTCAAACATTATTTGTTAAGGAGGGAATTTTCAAAACAATTAAGGAGCATTCTCTTGTCAGACTTAGTCTGTACTATTTCCGGAAGTAGAACAGGTGCTAACTTTAAAAGATGAAGTTTCAGTCTTCAACCAATCATCTTCTTACAATTTCATTGTAAAGATATAATGTGTTATATAAGCATCCCTGGTGCCAAATGTCACTGAGAACTTTGGTTTCCATCTACATGGCCCACTTTTGCTTATAACATCAGCAAGGAATAAAAAATTTCTAATTTGATGGAGTAAGACATATTGTAGACAAAGAGGAATTTTGATAACTGCTGGAGTAAAAAGGGAGGAGGTCATTTTATGTTTCCAAACTGAAAAAAGTATTTAGCAAATTTAGCTAAATTAGGGCAAGAAACAGATGCCCAGACTGTTGAATTTTCTCTAAATCAAGAAGATATTGAATATTCTGCATATTTTAAATAAATTAAGTCATCCAGGAATCTATTATACTTATGAGCCATGCTAATCTATGCTGTATTATAGAACCTGTATTCTAACATAAAACATCTTACAAACTGAACAGATGGTTCTGCTAATATATCACAGATGAGTTAAACTTGCCTCACTGTTTATAAGGAAGTGATCTTAAATGCACCTCAGTAAGGATATGAATAGCTTATTTTAACTACATTTAAGGAAATGTCAGAAAGCTACACATTGCCAAAGACATGTAAAATAAAATTAGCTTTACTATTTTCATAAATTTAAATTACTGGTATAAAAATATTTTATGTTCATTATACAAATTAAAATCTGCTAAATTAGAGACAAAAAGATATTGCTTAGTATATGAAATAAATACATATATGTATAGGATGAATGAAAGAGCTGGCGTTTATTCTTTTTCACAGAAAAATTTTACCTTTTCTTTTTTTTTTTCTTTTTATAAGAATGCCTCATGACTAAAAGGCAGGATTGCAGTAAAAAAAAAAAAAAAGTTTAAAGCCCTACAAAAGTATCAAATAAAATGCAGCTTTAACCTGTGAAATAAAGGATTACAGAAATTAGAATTAATAAAAGGCAGGGTAGCAAAGTACATATTGTTATTCACTTTAAAGTGATTGAAAGATATGATGAAATCTGGAAGATGAAACTTTTCTCAGCCTCTCTGCAATTGTTGATTAAGGAAACCTTGGAAATTTGGCTAGCAGGTTAGAGCTTTTTTTTTTTAATACTGCTTCATGGATTTAGGGTTGTAGAAGATGTGCTAATAGAGATGCTTGATTTTCTTCTGTCTTGAAAAATTATTTAGTGAGTTGCAACCTAGTCTTAACTTTTAATAAATGAACCAAGAGAAACTTAAATTTTTGGATACTTAAAAAAATATCTGCTTAGGTAATTATGTGACAGGCATTGTACTAGGCCCTTTAAAGTTTTCTTATAATGCATATATATAATGCATAGATATATATATATAAGTTGTAAGTTTTGTTTTTTATTACTATATATAAAAGTCAAATCCACATTAATTTTCTCTGTCTTATGTGCAGATGCTTTGCTGCAAATACCTCATTCCTTACTTTGGATTACTTTGCTTAATTTTTCTCATATTAATTTCCCCCCAAAGAAATACTGAATGAGGAATAAGTTTTGGTTGTTTGGATTTTCAGTAATCTGGACCAGGAGCAGGAATGGCTCAGAAAAATGATGATGACAAATAGTTGCTGTAACGGTTGAAAGTCTAAAAAAGTATACTTGAATGCTTAAATGCTATTAACTGTGCCAAAAAAAAAAAGTCACTCAGTCGTGTCCGACTCTTTGAGACCCCATGGATTGTAGCCCACCAGGCTCATCTGTCCATGGGACTTTTCAGGCAAGACTACTGGAGTGGGTTGCCATTTCCTTCTCCAGGGAAACTTCCCAATCCAGGGATTGAACCCAGGGATCGTACCCAGGTCTTCTGCATTGCAGGCAGATTCTTTACCATCTGAACCACCAAGGAAGCCCCTTAGAGCCCCTTTAATCCCAAATCTCTCATTTCCTCCCTGCCCTGTCATCGTTAATCATTCCATTCCCTCCGCTAAATTCCTGTCCCACCGACAGCTTCTTCCCCTGACTACCAGAGTGTGCAAGAGGACAAAGGCCTCGGCCCCTGCATTTCTGCACACCTGTCATGCCTGAAATGCACACCTGAAATGCACACCTGCCTTTCTGCACACCTGTGTAATCCGCCCCCAAATTTATATCCTTTCTTTGGTTGCACATCAGGAAATGTTGCTTTATTTTTAATTCCCAAAGTTTCAACGTAGTATAAGAAAAATACAGGCACTCTGACGAAAAAGAAAAGGGAAGCTCAAGTCCTATCGAACATTTAAAACTGAAGAATGACTTTAAAATGAAAGGTGAAAAGTAATTTACAGATTGACACTATAGCTGTGTGAAAATGTTTATAGAATCATCATTTGGAAGGAAAACAATAATGTAATCTAACTCTACAGATGTAAAAATTTACTATTAGATGTAAAAATCAAAGATATGAATCAATTTGGTCAAATAAAAAAATGGCCTAGATGGCTGTTAGAAAATGACCAACATAAGAACAGGCAGCAATGCAGTTCTTATACCTGAGGCATTCAAATACAGGTTGCAAACAAAAATAGGTACTTTCATCTTATTAGGAAATTACTGCAAAACTATATTTATTGTTTTGCCTTAATTATCTTAAAAACTTGACATTTTCTCTTCAAATAGGGTGGCAATGTTTCCAACTGCCAAAACACACAAGAAACCTCTGGCCAAATTAAGACCATATAAAACATCACATTTTATATCTGTAATAAGTTGTTTGAAAGCAGCCAAATACCAAATAAGCATTTATACTTAAGAGTAATTAAAGTACCAGAGGCAGGAAACAAGGCGAATAAAGAATACTATCTGCCTTAGATTTATTTGTAATTCAACCTGGTGAATAAGCCAAGTATTGGTTTTCTAGAACTAATTCTAATTTATTTGCTTTTCTCTTCTTCTTCTCCTTCTTCCAACCATTTGTCAACTTCCTTTCCTTTTTCCATTTTTCTATAGTCCTTCACTCTTCCCTTCATCTCTACCCCTATTACGTTACTGTTCTTTATCAATTCAGAGTTAAGGCAAAGATTTAGCAACTTGATGTGAGTCCGCATGGAAGAGATGTAAGAAGCAACTCCTCTCTCTGCTGCCATCTGTGGAAGGAGGTCAAGGGTTAAGCTAAAATAAAAGAACATCCATCCTTCGAGAGAATAACTCTCCTAGCAAAATTTTCAGATTCATTTGGAATCACATCTTCTTCTTACTGGAAGACCATGGCTTTTTTTTTTTTTTTGGTAGCCCATGGCCTTCAAAGTATCTGAGAAAAAATGGTAAAATGAATTGTAGCTATAGCAGAATACTTACTGATATATTATTATTTTAAAAAATATCACTTATATAAAATAATTGGAATGATGTTTAGTGTATTGCAATTATTCTTAATATTGTTTAATTATATTTTCACCTGTAGTGTTCAGTTATTTTGGAAGATTTTGTGGGAAGAATTAAAAGATGCTCATAGATGGCCTTTCCCTTTATCTCTTGAAAGATTCAAACAAATTAAGATATTGGGTTAAAGATTCCAAAGTAAAAGGGGAGGAAAAACAAGTCATTGAGTTGCAGTAGAGGCTAAACTCTAAGGTATTTTTCTTGAATTAGTAGTGAAGGTTAGTATATACATCCAGAATAGGTAGATAGCTAATTCTCCAGGTATATAGTCAACTCCCAGAGGTGCAATGCCTCTATAATGCATGCAGATAGACTAGATTCTAGGAATCAGATATTTAGATTACCAAAAACCTGCCACACCCCTACTTGGAAAGAAAGATAAACTATTGGTCATGCCAAAGGAAAATATGGGTTTGGCAAGGAACAGCCATGGCAGGTTGAAGCTGACCTGGTTTCTGCTTTAATATGCCACAAAAGCTTCTGGAGATTTCGTTTATAATTCTAAGAGGAGATAACTTCTAAGACAGAAAACTGGTACTGAATTTCCTGCCGCTTCTATAGGATGAGGGTCAGAGTTAAAACTAATAAATGATTGTGCAATGGACACAGGTAAAAAGACACTTTACAAAGATATCTAAAACATCTGAGATGAGAAACTGAGATCCAAAAATGTCTCATACCACTATGAAGGGAGTCCAGCAATTATTTGTTTTAATAATATTGCTTATTTTTAACAAACAATTATTTTAATAATATAATTGAATTATTTTAACTATTATTTATAATATTAATATTGTTATTATTTTAATATTACTGCTATTATATTTAATTATCTTAATAATAAGTAAATTGTTTTATTTTAATATTATTGCTTATAATAATTATTTTAATAATGTTGTTTTAACATCAAATTAATATTAATGGATATAAATATTTATTTTAATAAATTGTTTTAATAATATTTTTTAGTTTTTAAGGTATAATTGCAAAGCAAAAAAGCAGATTTTTATATATTATATACCAGCAGGGAACATAATGGAAATCACTAATTCGTTAACATGGGCTAACTGTTTTTCTTGTTTTTGTGCAAGCTTGGGAACACATTTTCTCCAGAAGGAGATTTACATCACCTATCAATATACAATTAATTAGGAAGTTTATAGATCTGCACTGGCTATTTTAAAAAATTTAGACCTGTGCATTTCTATTCCCATAAACTTATATAACTAAACACACTGAATCAGTATCTCCGAATCAGGTTTTTGAATGCTAGGTGAATATCAGACTTATCTCATTAGATAGACAATTATGCAAGTATAAGAGCATAATTACATATTTTCTCATTAAATATAGAAATGCTTTTAGTAATTACTATAGGCTTAATATATTTCCTGTTAAAAGTTGTATTTACAATAAAGAAATAAAATGATTGTTTTAAAAACGTTATGCTTCTTCTATCAACCTTCCAGACTGATGAAATTGAATGTATTTAGAAATTGGAGAATGAAATGCTTAAAATTTATAATATTTAAAAATACAAAACAAATATAGGAATGAGATTTTTCATGTTATTTATCAACTGAAAAAATCAACAATTCGGAAGCTAAAGCCTCAAATTCAACTCATAACTTTTTATTGCAAACATTTGTTTTTATTTAAAAATCTTGCTGTTTATTGACTTTACAATATATAAATATCCTCAGTTTAGTAAACACATATTTTTATTGGTGAGCAAATAAAAGAGGTAATTTCAGTAATGGTATTATTGTTGAAATTGTTGGAAAAAAGTCATATGGTTTAGCTACATAAGTGAAGTAGGAAATATATTTGTCACTGGGTATTTGCCAGAAACTACTTACTGCTATTTAACACTTATATACCTATCCACAGGGCATCTAGACAGTGCTTCCCACGTGGCACCAGTGGTAAAGAACCTGCCTGCCAATGCAGGAGTCGTAAGAGCTACAGATTCATTTCCTGGGTTGGGCAGATTCCCCTGGAGGAGGGTACCACAACCCACTCCAGTGTTCTTGTTTGGAGAATCCCATGGACAGACGAGCCTGGTGGGCTATGATCCACAGGGTCACAAAGAGTCAGACACGGCTGAAACGGCAGCACAGCACGGTCCCTCAAGATATGAAATCAATGATTTGCTTTGGCCAGTCCTTAACTTACCTGGCTGCTGGCTTCTTTGGATTAGACAATTAAAACTCAAGGGCTTGGACTCTATAGACAATCTCAATAACTAACATTTAGCAGATATGACCATTAAATATATTAAAATATATTAGACCTGGATATGTCATTTATGGGCCTCCTAGGAGGCACAATGGTAAAGAATTCACTTGTCAATGCAGGAGACACAGGAGGCAAGGGTTTGATCCTTGGGTCAGGAAAATCCCCTATAGTAGGCAATGGCAACCCACTTCAGTATTCTTGCCTGGAAAATTCCATGAACAGAGAAGCCTGGTGGATTAGGTGTCATAAACAGTTGGACATGACTGAACATGCAGATGCATGTCATTTATCAGCTTCTTCCATGGCCCTAATTAACTTATTCCATATCAACCAAGCCTATCTATTGTTAGGTGAATCACTTTTACAAAAAATAATTAAGAATCCCCAGGACCAGAAGAGGAATAAAAGTCACAGAATATAATAATGCAGAGCATCCTAACATGCTCTCATCTGAAGTCAAGTCAACAAAAGTATTACAAAAATCTAAGGATGGATTCCTTTGCAGATCCACTTGGAAAACCCTGAGTGAACTCCTTGGAGTCTAACCATGGCTAGTACAGAACAAAAGAAACTAATTACCTGATATTGTGACACTCTTCAGTGTCAGCAGGTTAGATTTTTCATAAGGGCATTTTATAGAAAAAGGCTCTTCATGGTACATCAGAACATATCATATACTGCTGCCTTTTGGCACATGGAATGTTGCTTTTCACTCTGGGGTTTCCTGGGCCAATGATGGGCTTATGAAAAGAGTTTGGGTACAAGGTTAAAAAGGATGAAACAATTCAAGGCCAGAGGAGTTTGAATAACATAGATTTTAGTAAGAGATAAAGAAATTTGTTAAAGGAGACTATTCACCGAGAAGGGGAAGAAAAATACTGAATCTTTGTGATTGTGAAAAGGGAGAGAAATTTAAGAAAGAAATTCTTGATGCCTCATTACTATTTCTTATATATTAAAAACATGACAAATATGAAGAGATTTACATGTGTTTCTCATCAGTGCTTTGGAACATCTGCTGTCATCTGCATTCCATAATAGGTGAAGAGATCATCTTTCAAAGAATGAATGCAACATAGCATTTTGTTCCAGGCATGTTGTATAAATCAATATAGAAAGAAGAATGTTCAGATGTTGATCAGACAAGAAAGAAAGTGAAGACCACGCTACTCATCTCAATAAGGCTTTTCCTTTTTACCTTTTGTGGTAGAAAATCTTTTTGCTAGACTTCAGGCTGTTCTGAGATAGGTGTAGTTGTGTATCTCTGTATGTGTAGTTGTATTTCTGGTGTGTTTGAGATGAGGTGAGCCTAGCATCTTCATACTCTGTCATCTTCTACTGTGTCCTCCCATCTTCTGCAAGTATACTTTTGATATAGAAAATATAATAGCCATACACATATTTTAAGTCCAGTAATGCTTAATTATTGGCATTAATGTGAGTTATACTTTGTATTACTAATGACATACTTAGTATTCTAAGGGTTAACCCTATAAAATTATTTTAGATGGGCAATAATACATGATTCTTTTTAATTTTGTTTCCTATATGATCTCTCTTATAGTATTAGACAATGCTTGAACAGTAATTTATTAGTCACTAATATCTTCTTTTAATTCAAGAATCTGACAGTAGTCTCAGAAAATCTGAGTGGGTTAACTACTGACAGATGATAGCAATTAAGAGTGATTCCACTCTAGTTAACTACTTGACCTGCTGAATGATGAAAAAACCAAAGAGGGAATCAATTGTGCATTTCAGCATTGACTTGGAATGAAATCTTATTAGAATACTGAAATACATTAACTTATAATGATAATGACAGAAATAAATCTAATTGACAAATAATTAACTTAATATCAAAGGAGTAATAGAAAATGTTATGCATTTTTGTTAGCATGTTACAATTAGGATAGAAATTATGTGGAATGTATTCAATATCTAAAAATAACTGAGGTAAATTTAAGTGGATTTCAATTAATAGCTTGTGTTAATAGATGTAAATTTAATATTCATCTAGCTATAGCTAGAGTTTTAAAATAGTTCAACAGTTAAATTTTTTTCATATGAAAAGAGGTTAGATCAACTTAGAAGAAGAGTATCCTAAATATAAAAATAATTTAAATAAATTATTTAAAACAAATTAAAATATTCTTCTTAATTTCTTTCAATAGATTCAGACACAAAACACAAAGTAAAAATTACCAGCATCACATTACCTAAACTTATTCTTTTGTATATATTTATCCATACTTTTATACTCCACCACAGGTATTCACATATGTATATCTTAGGTAAATTATAAGGAAAATGCTGCTTTTGCCTATTTTTTGACTAAGTTAAATATTATATCATTTTTATTATAACTTTTTTTATATTGACAGTTATTTATGAGAAAATGAAGTTCCTATACATGTTAGTTATATATCATTTAAAAATCTGTATAAATTGATATAATACAAGTAATATGTGTTTGAAGTTCAGAAAATTAAATAATTCTAAAGAGTAAGTTATAAAAAGTATACCTTATTTGCCCATGACCAAACACATTTATTGAAACAACTGTTTGTGAGATAACAGAAAATATATATACTAGTCTCTGTCTCTGGTTCTTGGCACAGAGTTCCAGAAACTCTTGAACATAAATCCCTAAGTGATAAGAGAACCAGGTGCACCTTTCATTCTACTATTTAGTCTTTGACCCTGGTTCCTGACATATGGCTCCTAAATTCTTTGGAAGGTACAGGGTAATAGGAATATCTTTTGTTCTAGTGGGGCAGCTCTGAGTGAGCTCATAGATATCTCCTGAATGAGGACTGGTCAACAGAAAGACCAAGCCATTAATAGAAGCTTCAAGTTTTCAAGCTCTGTTGCACTCTCATCCCTACTTCTCTAGAGAGACGAGAGAGGCTAAAATAGAGTTAATATTTGATCATGGCTATGTGAGAAAGCCTCCAAAAATCCTAATTATATAATATTATAATTCTGGATTGGTGATTACATCCAGTTTACCAGAAGGGCGACACACGCTAACTCCATGGGGACAGAAGTTTTTGTGATTTGGAACCACCCAGACATCATCGCCCTATGTATTTCTTCATCTGGATGTTCATCTGCATCTTTTATCATATTCTTTAATAAATCATTAAACATAAGTGTTTTCCTAAGTTCTGTGAATTATGACAAGTTAATTGAACCTGAAGAAGGACTTGTAGGAATCACGAGTTTGTACCCAAGTCAGACAGAAGTTGTGGGTATAGCTTGGGTACCTACTAGAAACTGTCATCTGAAGTAAGAGGCAATCTCATGGGGCTGTGTTCTTAACCTGTAGGACCTGCTGCTATCTCCAGGTAGGTAACGTTAGAATAAATCATAGTACACCCAACTGATGTCAGAGAATTACTTGGTGGGAGGAAAATGCCCACACATCTGGTGTCAGAAGTACTGTGAATACAGTAGTAATGTGAAAATAAAGGAAAAACACAGCTGGGAAGACTGAGGTTTTTTTCCCCCAACTTAATGTTATTAACAGTTTATCTGCAAGTTTCCAGGTGTTTTTCATGAATATATAGATCATACATATTTAAAATATGTTTTTGTGCATGGCATTATGTTATACACACCATTCAGTAATATTTTCTCAAAATGGGTATTATTATTATATACCCACATCAGAATATATTTGTCCATGTTATTTTTGTGATAGCTGCAAGTTTTTAAAAGTATAAACATGCAATAATGTATTTCCATAATAAACACTTGATGGTTAGGTTATTTCTGATTTTTTCCTATTACAGCTGTCCTATTCAACGGACATCCTTATGTCTATATCTTTGCATATTTATTCAGTTAGGTTTAATTCCCATAGGCAGAACAAGTAATTTGAAAACAAGCATTTTTCACTTTTATTAATATCTCCAGACTGCTCTTTGAAACAGTCATGGGAGAATGATTTTTCTCATGAACTTATCAGAAACTTTTTTTTTCAACTTTATAAAATCCAACACTATTGCATTGCCATTTCAAAGTTGTTATTTTATAACAAGGAAGATACCACACTGGATTTAGAAGAAAGAAATTTGGAATGAAGAAAGAAAGCTGTGTATTTATATATTTGTGACTCTTGCAAGTCTAACTTTTCATATTTGCAAATAGTCTAGACAAGAAGATATCATTTGTTTTTCTTCTAATGATTTTAGTAATTTCATCAGGAAAAATGTTTGAACACATAGCAAGTGCTAGTCTTTGGAGAAATGCTAGTAAATCTGAAAGTTATGGCATTCCCTCCCCAACTTTCACAAAATATGTAGTTTTGAACTTTAACCCATAAAAAAGAAATCACTTGAAGTTAATGTAAAAATAAGGTTACCTGAAATTAGTACCAACAATGCTAATTCACTCAAATGGATTTGAAAAGCTGAACTCTGGAATTTCATAAGCATCTGACTCTGATACAGGTAGGCTGAAAATCATAATTCAGTAACCAATGTCAGTCTTGAAAAAGCCATCATTTTTGCTTATGTCTAAGGACATGAGCAAGATGAACAGTTAATGTCATATTCATTAACAGTCATACCTACCCCAAGGGGAAAAGTTTAGACTTTGAGGGTACACAGTATTGGGAAGAAGGGTTGAAAGATAGGATGATGGGCCAATTTCATATTTCTGTATTTGTCTATAATATCAGAGAAGCAGAAGTGTTTTATTGTTCAATATACTTTATCTTTTTAGTCTTTAATTCAGTTGAATCATGTAGATGGGTAAGGAGGAATCCCAAACTGATTTGAAAGTCTTTCTGTATTTATTTTTTTCTATCAAACTTTAAATTCCTTGATGGTAGTGGCCATAACTTCTTAAAATTCATATACTTAAATTTTTGCTTTGGGGGGAAAAAAAGTTTAAAAAAAAAAACAAAAAATGAAACAAACTTTGCTCCTTGTATTAGATTTCTTTTACTGTGTAAAAATTATCACAAATTTAAGAACTTAATACAACATAAATTTATTACCTCACAGTTTCCAATGAGTCGGGAAATCTAGACACAGCTTAGCTGGGTTCTCCCCTCAGTTCTCAAGCAGCAATCAAGGTGTTAGCTGGGGCCACAGTTTTCACCTGGGGCCTGAGGTCCTCTCCTAAACTTCTTTGTTAGCCAATCCAGTTCCTTCTGGATTGAGATCTTTGTTTTCCTGCTAACTATTCACTAAGGATTTCTCTCAACTCCTAGATGGTGCTTCCCTATGTAGATTTTTTGCAATATGACTGTTTTACTCTTCTGAGACCAAATGAAAAAAACAAGTAAACAAATAAAGAAAAAAATCTCTGGTTTTGAAAGATTCACTGCTTAGGTCAGGCCCACTGAGGATAATATCCCCTTTCTCATTATTTCAAAGTCAACTGATTAGATATATTGATTACATTAGAAAATCCCTTTGTCACATAATCAGGGTAGTGATGTCTTTAGTATATTCACAGGTTCTGCCCTACATTCTAGAGACAGGCTTATAAAAGAGTGAATGCCATTAGGAATAATCTTAGTATTCTGCCTATCATACTTTTTTATTGTATATTGAATGACATACTTTCCTGATAATTATTTATTTTCCTCTCTATAGTAAAATTTGGTCTGCATAACAAAATAAAATCTTGCCCATCAAAATGAAATCAAGTTGAAAATAGGATCCAAAATCTTGAGTTAAAAAAAAATCAAACATTTTTCTTTCCCCAACTGTTCAATTTTCTTTACCTCCAATTACTAATGTTGATTATTTGGACTTTTATTTCTTCTCAGAAATCAACTGAGAAAATCCAAGCAAAATGTGTTGCTAATCTGAAATATCCTTTCCTAATTCTTGTGTATCCTATATTCACTTTCTTAAAACAATAATTGAATAAATAAAATTTTTAGATTTGGCATACTAGAGAAAAGTCAAGACACATTTTAAAAGAATATATATGTTTGTTTCACAGGTTCAGCTGAGATACATAAATATATTCTTGTTTTAATGAGTCTGGAAAGGAAAATTATCTTCTAATTAAGAAATGGTAAAACAGAGTAATAGCCCTTTGGGTCCTGTTATCAAAGCATTAATAGACCTTTAAGCAGATATTCTCTCTAAATTAAGCCCCAATTCTTACAGTGCTACTTTCCTTGTGTGTTTTTTTTTTATTTTGCTTTACATTAAGCACTAGTGAAATTTAATAACTAGTCAAGACATGTCACAATCAAAATGTGAAGAAATTTTTTTTAGCTCTTTTGAGTTGTTCACTTACTTATTCACCTATTCAGCAAATATTAATTGAATGCATACTATTTGCCAGACTCTGTGAAGCACCGTGCCTATAGCTGAAAAATAAAAAATACATGATTTCTAACCTCACAGAGTTCAAACTAGAGGAGTTATTCAAACATTAAACAGATATACATTTATATCACAGATCATTTATTTAGAATTGAGTGTAGATTTGTGAAAAATATGTAGAGAAGAATATACATATATATATATATAGCAGTATACTATATACTATAGAGGAGTATACATATATATATATCTCAAAGCAATTTTATATAAACTTAATGAGAAATGGAAATATTGGAATAAGTGGTATTTCATCTGAGACCTGTATATAAAGTAGATATAAATTCCAGAGGCACAGAAGAAGAGGAAGAGAAGGGTAAGCAATGTAGAGAAAAGGAGTGTACATTTGAAACTTCTGAGGTTTGAAGAACCTTAATACAGAGAAACAAGTGAAAACTAATCCAAGTATGCAGAGCTTCAAGAACAAGAAGTTGGCTCAAGATGAGGAGCAGGTGCCAGGACCGTAGCGGTCATATGAACGATCCCAGGTTTTTTTTTTTTTTTTTTGGTGTTATTTTTTATGACACATTTTAACGAGCAGTGTATTACAGTCTGAATTTGTTAAAGCCTGAAACAAGCTCACCTGCTTTCCTTGGGATTTCAATGCAAAAGCAGCAAAAGAGAGGGCCAAGCGCAAGTAAGAGACAGAAAACAGAGAAAGCCAATGTGATGCATCTGTAAGTGAGCTGGGCCCCACTTCCTGAGAAAATATTTCTAGGTTCCTGGTCGCACAAAGTCTTTCTCAAGAGGCTATGTGGAGTCAGTGAATCTAGGAGTACTCTCTCTGGGTTAAGGAAAGATTAATTTATATGGATTCATGTGGTCCTCTGAATCCTATTTGTTCACATTTGGTCTACATGTCAGTGACTTTTTCATATACCTGGCCCCTTCAGGCAATCTCTGGAGAAGACAAAACTTTTATGGATCCAGGAGCAGAACTCAGAGCTAGAAAGGCTATGGTTTTCAACAAGAGCCACAACGGAGGCAAAGCAGACACTGGCCTTCACCCCAAGGGGAGTCTGAGACAAACAGTAGCTGTGTTAAAAGATGAGCAATGATGATACCAGGAACTTGAGAACACTGAGGAAGCTGTGACCACTCCAGTAGAGAAGCATGGCAGATGAGTCAGGCTAAGGGGTGAAGGAGACCAAAAACTGAATCCGAGGGTTCATAACCTAGCTTCCATTTAGAGTCTGACATAATTCAGTATGCATTTGAAAGGTTACTTTTGTGATGCTTGGTGGGGGAAAGGATAAGTAGGGGATGAGAGAATACGGGGAGAAAGCAGCAGTCCAGGTGAGAAAGTAAGATAGCTTGGTAGTGAAGACAGTGGGGGAAAAGTAGACATAATACAGACTGTTGGAGAGTAATATGATTTTTTTAATGTTTCTATATGGACAGGATTTTCTGAGCAAAGAGAACTGGAACCTCAGTTAGAAGAAAATTTTCAGAAATTGAAGGTGACTGAAAAGCAAAACTGAGATAGTGAGAAACCTCCAGAGATATTTAGACATTTATCTCTGTGGAACTGTATGTTTACATTTCAAAGGGCAATGAAACTCAGAGGAGCCATTTCCATTCCAAAGGATGATAAGACATTAGAAAGCAAAGTTTTTCGCTCTCTTTTGAGGAGAGAAGTGGCAGCTGTCTAGCTTATATGCAAATTTCCAGAGTCATAATTTCAGGTTCAGGGCAAAAATCCCTTTTACATGTGTAGAGTGACATCTGTCTGTCATCCCACCAGTCAGAAAGGGGATAATGAGGTGTGGGGGGTCAATGTGGTCATTATTATTATTATAAGTAATAATAGTTCTATCCCTCATCTGAAAACCTAGTTTTTGCATTCAGGACAAGGTAAACATATCATACAGTTATCACGGACTTTGTTTAGTGGATAAGCTAAACAAGACCAGGTGATTACTTAGAGATGGGAGTTCATTCGTTCTTTTGAAGAAATTTATAGAGATAACTATTGCAAGACACAGTCTTTGGTTCTAAAGATAGAGCTACAAACATAACTGGCAATGTCTATGACCTGATAGAAGTGCAGCTAATCAGGTAATATCAGCATCAAAAATTTATTTTACTCACTGATATAACAGTCAGTAGGTCACATAGATGGGAAGACATGATTGATGGATGTTTTAAGTTCAACATCATGAACCTGTTGCAACTTCTAGCCATTTCTTCTAAAAATTGTGGATTTCTCACAGTGTCCTCCATCAAAGTAATGAGCCCTCCCTCACCACTTAAAAGCTGTGTATTACAAACAATGCAAATGCTTTTAGATGAGAAAACAGGGGCGGGTTGACTTAGCTACAGAAAAGCTGGCTGTATATCTTCCTGAAGATACTATGTTGGATCTCATATACCATATCTTTAAGATTCTATGCCGTAGATGCCTTAAATCTATTTCAGTCAAAGCAGAGGTGTTGATGAACAATTTAGTCAATTTCACTATCTTTATCAAATCAACGCACCATATCAACAGAAAACAAAATGTGTAGTCATTTAAGATATCATAACTCTCTTTACAAATCTCTTGGAAATCCATCAAATACTTTTTAAAGCACTTTGATGGGAATTTAATTAATTATATCCAGCAGTCCTTGGGAACTGTAATAGAAGCTTGTTTCAAAGACATTGTCAAGATGTCAAGGATGACTTAACATTAGAGATCCTGATTAGAGACTTAAAACTATTACCAACTAAACTCATCATGGACACAGTTTCTGTAACTGGGGTTAAGATGATGTGTTTTATCAACATTTATTGTTCCTTTCTCTGGAGAAGACAGCTCTACCACCGCCCCACTTAGAACAGGTCTGGCAGTTGGTGTCCCTTTGCAATTTACAGTTTTCTGGGCACTCTTTGAACTTTCAACTTCTCTAACATTATGTATTACAAATCTTTGAGAGAGCCTGAATAGTTCCCTTTTGAAGGTTGTTTTGTCAGATATAATTACTGTAATCATAACCCAAGGCTGAAAAAATATTTACAACAGAGCACATTCTTGACAATGAAAACATTTCTTATATTCTAGAGTACTGTTCTCTTTTAAGGCCATTAACGGTAGGGACTAGTAACAAACTCATGAATAAACATCGAGGAAGTTAGGTTCAGATCAATTTTTTATTAATCAACACTCTATCACTAAATATGTACTTTTTTTCTCTCTGTTTCATTTGTCTCTTTGCTTTACTGACCGAAAAAATAAAGCTAGTGTTACAGAGTTTTGAAAAGGCAGTATGAAATTACACACAGAATGATGATTTGCTGTTTATTTAAACAGCAAATATAATTTAAACTAACCCATTTCAGAACACATATAAACCAGTCTCTCCTAACACTTATTTTCTTATAGTTGGATTTCCCCCCACATTTCTCATTTATGAAAAACATTATCTAGAAAATCATTAAATACAGGATCCTTTTTTCACACTAATGATTCAGAATAATTCAATATATTTAATTATTTGTTCTTTCAAACATTTCTCTATTCAGTCATATAAGTATCTTGTTTCTCTTTTATTTCTTTGATAACTTCACTACCTACTTCATCCAGTAATCTTTCTCTGTCTAACCTTTAATGAAAAAACTGTGTTTCAAGTTTTCCTGTCACTCTTCATTTCCCTGGCAATGTAATCATGATAATATCTATTTGCATTTTTAGTTCCTACCATGACAATACAGTAGGATTTTTCAAATTATAGTACTTTCTTGCTTTCCTTTGTACTAAACACTTTTTTTCTAGTCTATTTTTTTCTTTTAGAATGTTTTTAACATTTTCCCTATTTTTCATGATATATGCATTGCTAATTTTTTTCAATTCCTTCAACTCTTTTTTTTTGCAAATATTTGAAAATGTTTTTGGCTGAAGAAATAGTAAGGTAAAGAAGTTACTGAGAAGCACAATAAATATGAATGGGTAGCCTTGAGATTTATAGGATATTTTATTAGAGGATAAATATATCAATATTCTCTGATACTGAGACAAAGTCAGTGAGATTTTATGGCAGTAAGTTTTCCCTGTAAACTAGAAAAAAATTGCAATTGGTGATCTCTCAATGCAGTTTTAGCTCTGAAATATGAATGAAATGGTACAGTAAACATCTATTTTTCATTAAGCCCATAATATTAGATGGACCTCCTGGAATTAAAAGTAGTAGTTTTGTGACTGTATGGAGTAACCACTTATTTTGCACAGTAGGTAGTAAACATACAGAACGCTTATTCACAGGACCTAGTCTGACTGAAAGTTGCACTAAATTGAAAAGAATTTAAAATTCAGTCTTGGATCATAAAATCATTGCTGCTGTTGACATTTTGAAATCAGCAACCTAAATGTCAGCTTTCCTCCCCATATCCTATTTGTCATTATTAGAAAAGCTGGCTCTTTATTTTACTCAGTGAGATACTTTTCTTAAACAGATTTAGAATTTTAATAAAATTTAAAATATGTAATAAATGTATTATTCCAAGTTTGTTCCTGGGAAGGAAACATGCCTATCTATAAGTGAGTTTTGCATCTTAAGAAAATCGGAAGCAGGTAGGATTATTCTAAAACTATAACCCAATTGCTCATCTTGTATTTGTTTTAAAGTCTATTCTGTGAATTGAGTTTAGTGGCTGGTGGTTTAGGGATTAGTTGCCATTTGTGACTGGGCAAATGATGTCATGTGAATTTTATTTTCCTTAAGTCAATAACATGAGCAGTGGTTTAATTCCAGGAAATAGAGATGGCAAAATTTTAATTTATAGTAAAAGGTGAGCTGCTGGTTAAATTCTAGAAATGATATCTATTTATATTTTTGACAATCTCAACTTACTCCCTAAACCGGTAAATCTTATTTTGATTATTCATATTTAGAAGAATGAAAACTGTAGTGCTGAAACAGATATCATCATACTATAAACATGTGATGTTGTCCTGCTCCAGGCTCTACTGCATATTGTTCTTTGACCTTAATCATATAGCCTAATCCCTGAATCGTTGATTATATGCTAAAACAGAGGGGCTTGACTGACACAGAGAAGGACCCACATGAATAAATGTAACATTACAATATCCTTCAGAGAAAAGTGACACTGTGAATATTATAAGAAATTTTCATTAACAGACTCAGTCAATTTGACTTCTAAATTACCTCTAGTTTAGAAGGCAGTGCTTTGGCTTGCTTTGTACAATATACAAAAAATAAGTTTGCCAATAAATATGAAAAATGCATATAATACCATAGGAAATATTTAAGAACTTATGGGAAAAATCTTGAATATTTATTCAAATACTTTTGTGATGAGGTGACCAATGAACAAAATTTAATGACTAATTAGTGTAGATATCGCTGAAATTTTTCATGGAGAAGTCAAAGATTTTTAACACACTTAACTCACTCAAGATTTCATCATAGAAACTATTTATGAATCCTTTGGTGTAATGTATGATGAAATATCTCAGATCAGACAGTTTTAAAAGAAATGTACTTGAGGTTGATGATATTTGGTTTGGAAGACTAATGAAATTACTAGTCATCATCTCTTTCAAGTACAAAAGCTCACCATATCTTGAATCTACAATATAGGTTATCCAATACATTCTTAAAGGGTGAGATAATACATATTTTCAACAGGCCATATGATCTCTGTCACAACCACTTAATTCTCTCCTTGTAGTGCTAACACAGATAGGAAATGTGTGTGTTTGTTTCAATAAAACTTCACTTAGAAAGAGATCTACACTGTGGGCTACAATTTGCCAAATTCTTGTCAAGAAGGTTGGTGGGGCAAAGAAAATGAAGAGAAATTATATCTAAAAAAAATGGTGGGATTGAATCAAAATATTATGTCCATTTACTTTCTAAATTCTTGAAATTCTTGATTCTATTCTTAGGCTCTGATAATTCAAAAAGAGACAGTGGATATTTCGTTAAAGACTTCCAACTTTGATTTAAATATTACATACTTATACTATACTGATTCTTGAAAACATTTCTCTTATTTATGCTTTAAAATGAAATTATTCCCATTTTTGGAATTGACATTGAGAAATTCAAAATGCAATAAGACATAATTGAAGTGCTAATGGAGACTTCCTCAATCATTTGATTTTTAAACATTTTCTTCATTAAAAATGTACCAACTATAACTTTAAATTTAGTTCCTTATTCATAAGCCCCTTTGGAAAAGAAATGAATATTTTCAAAGTATCTATTTAACAACTCTTTTGGCTAAACTTAAGAACACTATTATATTTCTTTCTACACTAACTGAAATATATATATATATATATATATATATATATATATATATATATAAAGTTCTGAAGGTTGTTACTAGTAAAGAATATCCTTGATAATTCAGAGAATTCTGAAATTTGCTGCGATATAGCTGTCGCCTAAGATCTTGTATGTCTGCAATTGTATAACCTTATGGTGTCTCAGCTACAGTCTGTAAGACATGATGATGTACTCATAATGTGAATGATTCTAATTCAGTATCAGCACAAGAAGAAAGCATTTTCCGCTGAGTGACAGCAAAGGTCAAATAATCGAATTTAAGGATATAAAATGGGAAATTTAATATGTTCTACTGAATGTTACATTGCATGATACTTTTTGAGTTTATTATGGCATTTTTCTTCCAACTATTTCCCTCCCTACCACCATACATGTGAGATGACCAGGATAAGGCTAGGATTTTGCCAAAGATAGATATACTCATTGGCTTCTTTACAAACCATTTAAGGCAGAGAGTATGTGTATTGAGGAGGTGTTATTGTACAGGTAAAGATTGTCTCCTGTAATTTCAATATAATTAAAACTCCCTGTTTCAGTATTTTAAGATACATATATTTAAAATTTGAAATTTGTCTGTTCATCTAAATTATCCCAATTCATCCTTAAAAAGTGTTGCTAAATCACTATCCTTGAAGACTCAGATTCTGACATCTTATAGTAACTGTAGTGATCATTTCACTGCGTAGACTTAGTAACAGGAAATAAATTATTTTCACTAATTTTATACACTACAGAAGCAGTACACTGAATATAAATCTGGAGTAGAATTATTTATGGGAAACATCTAATAGTTTGACTGAATTCTGGCATTTTTGATGAATAACTCATCAAGTCAGGAAAACAGTGTAATCCTTGTTAATAACTCTCTGGAAAAAAAAGTTAATGATGCCTGAAATTATTAATGCAATTTTCAAGGAAGCATAAGTTACTCTCTAAGTGTTACCTAGACATTGTGAAGACAATGGCTTCTTACAAGGCTAGATGCTTTGAATCTCTGATTCCCACCCAGTTCTAGTTTACTGACAGAAACCTAAAGAGCAGTGTGGAAATAGATCTTACAATCAGGGGGTCAAGTTGAAAGTAATGTAAAATGAGATTATACCAAATTTATTGATGTGAGTTCATTAAACAGTGATTCCACATTCAATGTTTTAAACCAAATGTTTAGGGATGTCATAACAGTTTGCTTTTTGGTTAACTAAAACATAGACTCAAACGTGAGTTTATACTAAATAAAGTTTAAATGCCAGAACTTTCATGGTGTACTATAGAAGAAACTATCTAAAATATTGAAGAGCTTTTTAATTTTTTTTTAATTTGCTTACTCTCTGTAGGTTGGAATCACAGTGGGGACTGATACCTTCAAATGTGTATGTACATGCTAAGTCGCTTCAGTCATATCCAACTCTTTGTGACCATACGGACTGTAGCCCACCAGGCTCCTCTGCCAGTGGGATTTTCCAGGTGAGAATACTGGAGTGGGTTGCCATGCCTTCTTCCAGTGGAGCTTCCAGACCCAGAGAACCAACCTGTTTCTCTTATGACTCCTGCATTGGCAGGCAGGTTCTTTACTGTTAGTGCCACCTGGGAAGCCCTGTTCCTTCAAAAGGGATCCAAAAACTCAAGAGAAACGACAGGATCTTGTGGCATTAAGGGTACAGTGGTAACAATCAATATCTAAATCAAAAAGGGGTATGGTTACTGTAATGGAGAGTGGAGCCAAATCAGGAATTAAAATAATTCAAATTGAAGATACTTTTTATTACTGGCTAATTGATTATGTTGTCTCTACAACACAATTGATGGGCAGTCTTTTGAAGTCTGATTTTATCTGCATAAGGAGAAAAGCTCTAGCCATCCCAGAATAGAAATATAACTCCAACCACTAAAAAAGGATGTTGTGGCCACCTTCACTAAGTTAAGATTTGAATCAGTTTACAAGATCCCCTGGAAGAGGGAATGGCTATCCACTCCAGTTTTCTTCCCTGGAGATTTCCAAGGATAGAGGAGCCTGGCAGTCCATGGGGTCTCAAAGAGTTGGACACAACTTAGTAACTTTCACTCACAGACTTCATAGATCACAACAAATTGTGGAAAATTCTTAAAGAGATGGAAATATTAGACCACCATACCCATCTCTTGATAAACCTGCATTCAGGACAAGAAACAACAGTTAGCACTGGACAGGAAACAATGGGCTGATTCAAAGTTGGGAAAGGAGTAATCAAGGCTATATACTGTCACTCTGCTTACTTAACTTATATACATCATGCAAAATGCTGGGCTGGATGACTCACAATCTGAAATCAGGATTGCCAGGAGAAATATCAACAACCTCAGATATGTAGATGATACCACTGTAATGGCAGAAAGTGAAGAGGAACTAAGAGCCTCCTGATGAGGGTGAAGAAGAAGAGTGAAAGAGTTGGCTTAAAATTCAACAGTCAAAAAACCATGATCATGGCATCCTGTCCTATCAGTTCAGTTTAGTTGCTCAGTCATGTCCGACTCTTTGCAACCCCATGGACTGCAGCATGCCAGGCCTCCCTGTCCATCATCAACTCCCAGAGTTTACTCAAACTTATGTCCATTGAGTGGGTGATGCCATCCAACCATCTCATCCTCTGTTATCCCCTTCTCCTCCTGCCTTCAATCTTTCCCAGCATCAGGCTCTTTTCCAATGAGTCAGCTCTTCGCATTAGTGACAGATTTTATTTTTGGGGGCTCCAAAATCACTATGGATGGTGACTGCAGCCACAAAATTAAAAGACACTTGATCCCTGGAAGAAAATCTATGACAGACCTAGATATGTATTAAAAACCAGAGACATCACTTTGCCTACAAAAGTCCATCTACTCAAAGCTATGGTTTTTGCAGTAGTCATGTGTGGATGTGACAGTTGGATCATAAAGAAGGCTGAGCACTGAAGAATTGATGATTTTGAATTGTGGTGCTAGAGAAGACTCTTGAGAGTCCCTTTGACTGCAAGGAGATCAAATCAATCATTCCTAAAGGAAATCAACTCTGACTATTCATCGGAAGGACTGATGCTGAAGCTCTAGCACTTCGGCCACCTGATTCGAAGAGCTGACTCATTGGAAAAGACCCTGATGCAGGGAAAGATTGGAGTGCCAAGGAGAAGAGGGCGGTAGAGGGTGAGATAGGGAGATGGCACCACTGACTCAATGGACATAGGTTGAGCAAACTCTAGGAGATAATGAAGAACAGGGAAGCCTGGCATGCTGCAGTCCATGGGGTTGCAAAGAGTTGGACATGACTTAGTGACTGAACAACAACATCATTGATTAAATTATACTACTAGACCTATTGAGTTGGAGAAGGAAATGGAAACCCACTCCAGTATTCTTGCCCAGAGAATCCCGTGGACAGAGGAGCCTGGTGGGCTGCTGTCTATGGGGTCGCACAGAGTTGCACACGACTGAAGCGACTTAGCAACAGCAGCAGCAGACTTATTGAGTAGTAAGTTGGAATTTCTCAACATGCATCAGGAAGACAATTATGGAACAGACCGTAGGAAATAAAACCCATAAAATTTCAAGAGCCCGCTACCTCAGTGAAATTTCTAGAGTTCCAATGATATGAGGGACATTTCCCACCCCTTTCTGTTCATTTAAAATTGTCCATATTTGACATAAATATCTAGCAGCAACAACAATATCTTAAGAAGGACTTAAACTGTGGGTAAACAAACAAGCAAAAAGCAAAGAAAGAAATACATTTAGTACAGCTATGAAAAAAATACCATCAGGCTCATTATTAATGTAAGTTCCATATATCACATTTTCAGTGGCATACTTAAGCTTAGACAGAGTTTAAAATATGGTAAGTGATTAAAGTAAACTTTGGAGAAGGAAAAATTAAAGATAAAATACTTATAGAGGTTTTTCTAAAATATGTGGATGGCATTGTTAGTCATTATAACTTTGAAATGAATAAAAATGTCTCTAATGTGAATGCAGTATTGCAGTATTTAAAATGATCACATAATGAGACTCTCACACTGAGAGTAGCCAAATATGGATTTCATTATCAAATGTACATTATTTCTTAAATTCAATATATGTGAGAACACATAATAATCTCAGAGCCTCTGTTCTTAGACAGCTAAAGAAATTTAGAATAAAGAAAAAGAGTAAAAAAGTGGTACAGAAGGAAAATGGTGCTCTTTAACTTTTCCTTAATCTACATAGCTACTCTCTAAGCTATTGCAAAAACTACCATCAATATACTAAATTGCATAAATTGTTTATGCAAAGCAATCTGAGTTAAAGGGAAGATTGACAGAATTATAATAATAGTTTCCTGTTTTGAATAAAATCAATATATATAAATATGACTCTAAATTTAACAATTGTCAAAAATCACCACTACTAAATTTGTGATTCTAAATCTTGCAGAAGCATAAATTATCTTGGAGGAGAATTTTAAAAGCAGTCCTCTGGAATGTCAAGTAATCTAATTAGTGTGATTTTTAGTTTCCATTTTCAGTTTCAAGTCCTTCTTAATTTTAAAAATGATTAAATTTCTTTTTCACCAAAAAAAAAATTTCAAACTAATTTGTATTTAGTAGCATCACAGTGGATAGTGTACCAAGCTGTTCAAGATGGCTTTATAAATATACAAATTTTTAAACTGTTGTGTTGACTTCTATATTTTTCAAATATATGAACTAATAATTAGTGATATTTGTCTCACTCATAATTTGTCTCACTCATATAAAATATGAATTTTATATTCATAAAAATATATGAAATAATAATTAATGATATTTGTCTCAGTATTAACATTCTAATATTTGAATGTCTATGACACTTCCACAGCAAGCATATATATATATATATATAAGTATATATATATATGTAAAGTGTTAGTTGCTCAGTTGTGCTGGAGTCTTAGCAACCGCGTGGACTGTAGCCTGCCAGAATCCTTTGTCCATGGAATTCTCCAAGCAAGAATACTAGAGTGGGTAACCATTCCCTTCTATATATACATATATATATATATATGTGTGTGTGCGTATATATACATATATATATATATATATACATGTTGTGGGATACTTTTGGCCATAGTGTATCTGGTTTTAATGTTGCAATGTCCTGAATTTAAAAAGCTTCCTAAGAATAGTTTTTAATTGTAGGAAAGTAATTAGTGCATATGATTTATAACCAGTTATACAAAGATTAAATATAAGTTCTGCCACTTTATTTGCTCTGTGCCTTTGAACAGATTAATTCACTTTATAGCATTATTAAAGAGAAGCTGATACTACCTTTTAAGGGTACTGGAAGGTTTACTTATAAACTGTCTTGCATAGTATCTGAAGCTAAGGTGTTCTCAACTACTCTATTTAAGGTAATTCTTTGGATATGAAAATACATATTTTATGCTTCTAGTTTCAACTTTTAGCTTCAAGCAGATAAACTGAAGCTAAATTGTAACACACATTACAATTTTAGTTTAAATCTGTGTTTTGTCTAATAAGATAAAGAATAGTTAAGAGAACCCCTTCTTTCTTTTTTTTTTTTTATTTTATTTATTTATTTTTTTAATTTTTTTATTAGTTGGAGGCTAATTACTTCACAACATTTCAGTGGGTTTTGTCATACATTGATATGAATCAGCCATAGATTTACACTTATTCCCCATCCCGATCCCCCCTCCCACCTCCCTCTCCACTCGATTCCTCTGGGTCTTCCCAGTGTACCAGGCCCGAGCACTTGTCTCATGCATCCCACCTGGGCTGGTGATCTGTTTCACCATAGATAGTATACATGCTGTCCTTTTGAAACATCCCACCCTCACCTTCTGCCACAGAGTTCAAAAGTCTGTTCTATATTTCTGTGTCTCTTTTTCTGTTTTGCATATAGGGTTATCGTTACCATCTTTCTAAATTCCATATATATGTGTTAGTATACTCTAATGGTCTTTATCTTTCTGGCTTACTTCACTCTGTATAAGGGGCTCCAGTTTCATCCATCTCATTAGGACTGGTTCAAATGAATTCTTTTTGACGGCCGAGTAATATTCCATGGTGTATATGTACCACAGCTTCCTTATCCATTCATCTGCTGATGGGCATCTAGGTTGCTTCCATGTCCTGGCTATTATAAACAGTGCTGCGATGAACATTGGGGTGCACGTGTCTCTTTCAGATCTGGTTTCCTCAGTGTGTATGCCCAGAAGTGGTATTGCTGGGTCATATGGCAGTTCTATTTCCAGTTTTTTAAGGAATCTCCACACTGTTTTCCATAGTGGCTGTACTAGTTTGCATTCCCACCAACAGTGTAAGAGGGTTCCCTTTTCTCCACACCCTCTCCAGCATTTATTGCTTGTAGACTTTTGGATAGCAGCCATCCTGACTGGTGTGTAATGGTACCTCATTGTGGTTTTGATTTGCATTTCTCTAATAATGAGTGATGTTGAGCACCTTTTCATGTGTTTGTTAGCCATCTGTATGTCTTCTTTGGAGAAATGTCTGTTTAGTTCTTTGGCCCATTTTTTGACTGGGTCATTTATTTTTCTGGAATTGAGCTTCAGGAGTTGCTTGTATATTTTTGAGATTAATCCTTTGTCTGTTTCTTCATTTGCTATTATTTTCTCCCAATCTGAGGGCTGTCTTTTCACCTTGCTTATAGTTTCCTTTGTAGTGCAAAAGCTTTTAAGTTTCATTAGATCCCATTTGTTTAGTTTTGCTTTTATTTCCAATATTCTGGGAGGTGGGTCATAGAGGATCTTGCAGTGATTTATGTCGGAGAGTGTTTTGCCTATGTTCTCCTCTAGGAGTTTTATAGTTTCTGGTCTTACATTTAGATCTTTAATCCATTTTGAGTTTATTTTTGTGTATGGTGTTAGAAAGTGTTCTAGTTTCATTCTTTTACAAGTGGTTGACCAGTTTTGCCAGCACCACTTGTTAAAGAGGTTGTCTTTTTTCCATTGTATATCCTTGCCTCCTTTGTCAAAGATAAGGTGTCCATAGGTTCGTGGATTTATCTCTGGGCTTTCTATTCTGTTCCATTGGTCTATATTTCTGTCTTTGTGCCAGTACCACACTGTCTTGATGACTGTGGCTTTGTAGTAGAGTCTGAAGTCAGGCAGGTTGATTCCTCCAGTTCCATTCTCGGAATCCAGATAGGAAAAGAAGAAGTGAAACTCTCACTGTTTGCAGATGACATGATCCTCTACATAGAAAACCCTAAAGACTCTACCAGAAAATTACTAGAGCTAATCAATGAATATAGTAAAGTTGCAGGATATAAAATTAACACACAGAAATCCCTTGCATTCCTATATACTAACAATGAAAAAACAGAAAGAGAAATTAAGGAAACAATACCATTCACCATTGCAACAAAAAGAATAAAATACTTAGGAGTATATCTACCTAAAGAAACAAAAGACCTATACATAGAAAACTATAAAACACTGATGAAAGAAATCAAAGAGGACACAAACAGATGGAGAAACATACCGTGTTCATGGATTGGAAGAATCAATATTGTCAAAATGGCTATTCTACCCAAAGCAATCTATAGATTCAATGCAATCCCTATCAAGCTACCAACGGTATTTTTCACAGAACTAGACCAAAGAATTTCACAATTTGTATGGAAATACAAAAAACCTCGAATAGCCAAAGTAATCTTGAGAAAGAACCCCTTATTTCTTGCAGCTTTCTTCTCAGATGACTTTTTCTGATACTGAACTTCAATAAATTTCAGTACCCTTCTTCTCTAAGGAAGATCCTTTATTCTTTCTCCCTGTTCCATAGAAAAGACTTAAAACACAATAACCTCACCCACAGAACCAAACAATTGTCATGTGTGTGAGAAGTGTCAATGCATGTCATGCACAGCTTCATGTTCCAGTTGATGTTTGTTCAACACCTTCTTGATGCAGTTTCAGAAAATTATCTTGAGGTAAACATGTATCTGCTGAAATGGTGCTTTTCATATTTATGATAATATATTACTTTATAAGCTTGTTTTGTTTCTTCCTACATTTAGATTATTGATGATTCTGCTAGAATTCATATAAATTTTTAAAAAATTTTGTAATAAAAGAGTTTTTCCTTAAGAACATTTCTATAATTTCATCCAAATATGTAGGGAGAAATTCTTACTGTCTAGTAACCTCACTTTAGGGCTTCCCTAATACCTCAGTTGGTAAAGAAGCCACCTGCAATGCAGGAGACTCTGATTGGATTCCTGGGTTGGGAAGATCCACTGGAGAAGGGATAGGCTACCCACTCCAGTATACTGGCCTGGAGAATTCTGTGGACTACATAGTCCATGGTTACAAAGAGTTGGGCATGACTGAGTGACTTTCACAACCTCACTTTTGGATAGTTTTCAAAAAATTGAAATCAGGATTTTGAAGAGTATTTCCACTTTCGTGCTGCTTATAGCATTATTCATAGTAGAAAAGAGGTAGAAACAATCTAAATGTTCATTGACAGATAAACAGATAAAGCAAATGTGGTTTACACAAACCACGGAATATTATTTTGCCATTAAAAGAAGGAAATTCTACTATATGCTACAATGTGAAGGAAAGTTGACATTATGTTAACTGAAATTAAACAGTCACAGAAGGAGAAAATGCATGATCCCATGTACATGAGGTACATCTACAGTAGTTAAACTCACTGAAGGAGAATGTAAAGGGTAGGTTGCCAAGGGTTGGGGGAAGAGGGAAATAGAATGTTTCTGTTCAATGGGTATACAGCTTCAGTTATGGAAGATAAAAAAAAGTTTAGAGATATGTTGTAAATCAGTGTTCTTACAGTTAACAATACTATGTATGTTTGTGTGTTTTAGTGGCTCAGTCATGTCTGACTCTTTGTGACCCCATGGACTGTAGCACACCAGGTTGTTCCCTCCATGGGATTCTCCAGGCAAGCATACTGGAGTGGGTTGCCATTCTCTTCTCCAGGGGATCTTCCCAACCCAGGGATTGAACCCAGGTCTCCCTCATTGCAGGTGGATTCTTTACCATCTGGGCCACCAGGGAACGATTTATACTGTACACTTAAATATTTAAGAGGGGAGATCTCATGTTACATTTTTTTTTTTTACCACAGTAAAAATCATCTAATGGTATTATATGACTGAGTAGCTGGCATTACACTGAAAACCACCATTCTATTCTCTGTATCTATGAATTTGACCTTTTCTAAAGATTTCACATATAAATAGTGAAATATAGTATTTATCTTTTTCTTTCTGGATTCTCTCACTTAGCATTATGTCCTCAAGTTCTATCTATGCTGTTGCAAATGGCGAGACTTCCATCTATTTAGGGTTGAATAATATTCCACTGTGTATATCCCATATTTCCTTTTCTATTTTTCTGTCTAAGGACGTTTAGGTTGTTTCCATATCTTAGCTATATATACTGCAGTAAACATGAAACTACAGGGAGTATACTATCTTTTATATATATATGTATTATATATAACTATATATATATATATGAGTTGGATTACTGGGGCTTATGGTAGTTGTAGCTTTATTTTTTTGAGAAGTTGCTACACTATTTTTCATAATGACTGTTCCATAAACAGTGTATTTAAAAGGCTTTATTTTGTTACAAACTCCACCGGTATTTTTCCTTTTAAAATATTATACTGAAGAAATGACAAAATCTTCTTACTAGATCTTATGTAAAATAACTGCTTGCAATGCAGGAGACCTGGGTTTGATCCCTGGGTTGGGAGGATCCCCTGAAGAAGGGAAAGGCTACCCGCTCCAGTATTCTGGCCTGGAGAATTCCATGGACTATATAGTCCATGGGGTCGCAAAGAGTTGGACATGACTGAGTGACTTTCACTTAAGAAACTGAATGAACATTCTGTACAAAGATTCAGAAAAAGTTCAAGTTTTCAATATAGAACTGGCAAAAGAACTGCCTATATATTGTTTCTTTCAAATATGAAAGTCGTTCGTCCTGTGAATTGTATTAGTTTACTCTTTTTCAGTTACCAGAATCAGAAGCACATTCAAGTTACCCAAAGTGACAAGAATTTATGGTATGTTAACACAAAAAGACCGCCTCAGTAGCTACATATAAATGATTCCCTGCGACAGAGCAGCCCATCACTCACCAAAATGCATTGGCAGCTCCCAAGTAGTCTTTTTAAAGTTCACTGAAAGCTGGACTTGCATTTTTCTCTCTTTTCCAAAGATGGTCACTCATGGCCATCTTCTCTTTGTTCCAACCTGTCTCTTAAGGCTTGGCTCTTTACTTTATATCTTTCTGATGTAACATCTGCCATATTTATTGTTTGCTCTCTCTGCTTCCACTAACCCTAAACTTCTTTCTTTCAAAATTTCTCCATGAATGAAGATCTACTTGAATCACTATTTAACATGATACTTGCTTACTGAACAGAGTCTTTACACAAAACACTCTGTGGCCTGTCGAACTTCCTCATATCATGTTTATAAATATCTATGGATAGCGGAAAATTTCACTTTAATGGGTTGTGCCTTGAACAGAAGAGTCAGAGAGTACAGAGCACAGTGTGTTAGCAGAGGGAAACCATGCAGCTTCTTCCAATAGAAGACAGGCTTTCTAAGACTAGCCCTGAGTCTCCCAAGTGTGCCTCACCATTCCAGTCACATAAACTGACGTGAAGAGAAAGGTCACTGTGGGTTGGATGCCCTCAATTCATGAGTGAAAGTCAGGAGAGAAGGATAAATCATCTGTATTCATATCATTCTGATTCTTCTGAGCATCTTAGAAAGAAATGTTCAGATTTTTAATCCAAATAACCTACAGAAATTTGACAATTTTGCTCCCCCACTATGACTTATAAAATAATAGACTGGTCTCAAGCTTTAATGAAGTATTCATTTCTATAAATATATATTTTTTAAATAAAGTATCTGATATGTACAAGAGTATATATACATATGTATGTAGCATGTATCTATATTATGAATCTTAATAATAAAATGTGTACCCACACATCAATCATTCTACTTAAGAACTAAAGCAACATCTAGCATGGATAATTCATTCTTTAATCAAATTCCTGCTTTGTGGACATCCCAGCAATAACTATAGTGTGACCTGAGATGTGGACACTGTTTTTCATAAATATTTGTTATGTTATTATGAACAATCTTTTAACAATTAGCCAAAGAGAATTTTACATCACTCACCTCTTGGTTTTCTTTCATCTTAGTTTATATTTATAATCTCATATATTTTAAGTTAAATATAAAATGGTTAAAATATTTGAGGTAGGAGTTGAATTTGGAGAAAGATCATCAAGAAAGAGTATCATTATCGTCTTCATTCAGGTTTAGATTGCCTATTCTTTAGCTAATTTTTTTAATTTCCATTTCTAATCATCAATTAGTCTGTCTTTGCTATACTCAGATTTTGGAATCCTTCTGTTCCTTAGAAATCCAGGTGGTATATCTTGTGGGAAAATTGCTATTCTAGCAAGTAAACATGTTAAATATAAACATATAAGGCCTATGAAGATGGTGGGAGATGCGTAGAAATTAGAAGAAGCAATAAAGATGGAAAAAGAAGGAAATCAAATTATGAAGTTAGGAAATTAAACATAATATTGTAGTAAATGTTATGAAAAGTGAGAAGAAATAATAAATCATATCAATAGGATTGGTAGAACACTTAGTAAACTAAAACAATACTGAGCTGAAGTCCTGCCTATAACACAACCTAAGTTTCACAAGTTGTATATACAATCAATGCCTCAATGCCCTCACCTTTAAAATGGACACCATAGTATATAACATGAAGACTGTCTTCAGTACTGACTTAAATGAGTATCTGACATATAGAACATTCTCAATACATACCAGTTATTACTGCTTACATTTTGTGGGATTTTGGGGACATTATTTATATTTTTTTTCTGGGTCTATTTTCCTAGGCATGGAAAGATAATTTTCTACACAATTTTATTAAAACTTTCTTTCCTAATCTGCAAAAATGCTATGGAAATTAATGAGATCATTTCTGAGTGGAGAACATTATTCTGACCTTTATGGGATAAAAAGGGCTCTAGAGCTATTAATTAGAGTTCTATGATATACTCTCATAGAGTAAGGTTACAGATAAGTTAGGCTGCATAATATGACTAATGTCTCAAAAGTATTTATTAAAAATAATATTGTATGAGACCTTACTTGAATAATCATAATTTATTGAAGCAAAATACATCCCCCTTTTTTGACCATTGCTATCCACTGATATAATAAATCACTCCACTGAAACAATCAGACTCTGCTTGTGCTCAAGGTGACATCTAAGCTAAGTTTTTAGTGTGTGTCAGGAGATTGTATTCACAAGCCTATTTCTTTCAGAGTGACATTTTCTGTGCACCCCTGAATTTCTTCTGTCAACTCCATTAAAAGATGAGATCTAACAATTTTTGACATTAACCTATGAGAAGGGGGATCAGGCAAAAATAATATACTGCTGTTGCAGGAAATTTGAAATTTATATAGCAGATTAGTCAGGGTTTTCCAGAGAAATAGAACTAATGCGGGGTGTGGGAGAAAAAAGAGAATTCTCTCTTCCTTCATCTTTTGTTTCATTCAGGTCCTCAATAGATTAGATGATGCCTATCCACACTGGTAGAAGGAAATGGCCTTCTTCACATGGATAAGGAAATGACAACCCACTCCAGTATTCTTGCCTGGAAAATCCCATGGAACAAGGAACCTGGCAGGCTACAGTCCATGGGGTCACAAAGAGTCAGACATGACTGAGTGACTTCACCCACATTGGGGAGGGAAATAGTCTTTACTTAGTTTATTAATTCAAACACTATTCTGTAGAAACGTCTTCATAGACACACCCAGAAATAGCATTCAACCATAAATGTGGGCATGCAATGATCCAGTCAAGTTGACACACAAAATTAATCATCACACACTACATCACATTAAAGGTACACAAAGCATACTTTCCAAAATTGTTTGAAAAATAGGAAAGGAAATATTTATTTATAGGTGTGACCTTTAAAGCATGATGAAACTAATTTAAGGCATGATATGTTTAAGAAGTATATGTTACACACATATTATATATTTATAGTATGTGTGTGTGTGTGTATATATATATATATAGTTATCAATGTCTATGTTTATATGCATGCACCTGTGTTCAGTCCCTCAGTTGTGTCTGAGTCTTTATGACCCCATGGACTGTAGCCTGCTAGTCTCTTCTCTCCATGGGACTATCCAGGAAAGAATACTAGAGAGGAAGACTATTTTCTCCTCCAGGGGATCTTTCTGACCCAGGGATTAATCAAACCCATGTCTTCTGTGTCTCCTGCATTGTCAGGTGAATTCTTTACCACCAAGCCACCTGGGAAGTCCCTATATCTATATAAGCATTTGCATATATTTTTCGCTTTTATTATTTCAGATATTCACGTGTATTTTCAACAATGGTAGAATGAAGTGAAATATCTCTGAGAAAAGCAAAGATATAAAGTTTTTCTTTGTAACAGACAGAAAAATAATGTCTATGGGATCCAAGAAAATTTCTAGGAGGTTAAAAACCTCTGCCCTCTCTCACTTTCTCTTTGCCAATGTGTTTTTTCATTGAGTCTACATCCACAGATAATAGATTCCTCATCTTCTCTTCAAAATGTGGCTCTATTTTAGATCAAATCAAAGTGTATAGATCAGTACAATTTTATACATACTCATTGGAAAGCAACAGCAGTAACAATAATAAAAGTAATAAAGCAACAGCAATAACAAAGCTGAATCAAAGAGCAAGACATGTGCATAGTCAATCAAGAGCATCATTTCCATGTGTGGACCACTATCCGTGAAGGAACAACTTGATGACCCCTACCAGATATATAAAGCCCCTGTTATCCTCTAATTCCTTGCTAAACCCTCATCTGCAAAGTAGACATGGACCTCAATTTTTCTAAAACTTTGAATGATACTGCATCCCAAATTGAAGGAAATAATTTTTCACACACTTCAGGATGCATGCTCTCTTCTTATACCATAGATCTTATTTGTGGAATATAGCCTAAGAGAATCACAGCAGACTGTAATTATAGAGCAAATGTCAGATTCATGAAGTCCATATTACAGATGAGGAATATGAAGCTCAAAGATATTCAGCTAGAAAGTGGAAGATGTAAGAAAAGATTGGTTTCCTGGTCCATACAAGAAAGTGATGTGACCGGATACCATGATCTTAATAGCTCGAATCCAACTTTTTCACTTCCACCTTTCTATTCCTTACTTCTGAAACTGCCCATGGTTTAAAAGTTATGGTTGTCATAAAAAAATATGAAAAGAGAACTAGAAATGTATTGTTTCAGTTATTTCTCTTCATAGATTTTGAGATTTAGCAGCTTAAGCAGTAATACTTTATCTCTATTTGAATGACTATTGTCATTATAAATATGTCTGCTTGAAATTAAGACTTGTACTATTTAGATTTGGAATATTAGAGAAAAGATTCCTTAGATCTTAAGCGTAAATTATTTCCCTGGTATATAAATATTTCCACATTATTTGACTTGAGATTTTTTTTTCACATTAGGGGAATCTCATTCTATCAGTAAGGGTTTATCCAGCACATGGAATCTCTCAGTAAAGTGTCAGTTCTTATGTGTAAAATCTACCGTCTCCACACTTCTGCTTAACTAATGACTATATATATATATAGTAGCCTAGCAATATCACTGGAGTAGGAAATGGCAACCCACTCCAGTATTCTTGCCTGGAGAATCCCATGGATAGAGGATCCTAGCAGACCACAGTCCATGAGGCCGCAAAAAGTCAGACATGACTGAGCATAGCACAGCAACAATATCATGTTTAAAACTGCTTTGCTTAGTTACTCAGTCATGTCCAACTCTTTGGGACCCTGACAACCTTAGTCTTCCAGGCCCTTCTGTCCATGGGATTTATCAGGAGAGAATACTGGCTTGAGTTGCCATTTCCTCTTCCAGGGGATCCCCAACCCAAGGATCAAACCCCATGTCTCCTGCATTGGCAGACAGATTCTTTACCACTGAGCCATCTGGGAAGCCGTTAAAATTTCTAGGTGAATTTTTTTTTTTAAATTGAAAAACTGCTAGGCTATTCTACAGGTAAATCATAATCAAGATCAAATACTTTCCTCACATGATAATAGTTTTACTTGAAGATAAGGTTTTTGAAATTTTACCAAGTTGAGAATCCATTCATAACTACTGCATTGCTATAACTCTACAATTTAAAAAGGAATTAATGAATTTTTAAATGTTATTCAAGTCAGTATGTTTTTGTTTTTGTTATTGTTGTTCTGTTATCAGTTCAGTTCAGGTCAGTCTCTCAGTCATGTCTAAATCTTTGCAACCACATGGACTGCAGTACACCAGGCCTCCCTGTCCATCACCAACTCCCAGAGTTTACCCAAACTCATGTCCATTAGTCAGTGATGCCATCCAACCATCACATCCTCTGCTGTCCCCTTCTCCTCCTGCCTTCAATCTTTTCCAGTATCAGGCCCTTTTCAAATGAGTCAGTTCTTTGCATCAGTTGGCCAAAGTACTGGAGTTTCAGCTTCAACATCAGTCCTTCCAATGAATATTCAGGACTGATTTCCTTTAGGATGGACTGGTTTGATCTCCTTGCAGGCACTCTCAAAAGTCTTCTCCAACACCAAAGCTCAAAACCATAAACTTAGGGGCTCAGCTTTCTTTAGAGTCCAACTCTCACATACACACATGACTACTGAAAAAACCATAGCCTTGACTAGATGGACCTTTGTTGACAAAGTAATGTCTCCACTCTTTAATATGCTGTCTAGGTTGGTCATTACTTTCCTTCCAAGGAGCAAGCGTCTTTTAATTCCATGGCTGCAATCACCATCTAGAGTGATTTTGGAGACCAAGAAAATAAAGTATGTCTGTTTCTACTGTTTCCCCATCTATTTCCCATGAAGTGATGGGACCAGATGCCATGATCTTAGTTTTCTGAATGTTGAGCTCTAAGACAAGATTTTTACTCTCCTCTTTCACTTTCATCAAGAAGCTCTTTAGTTCTTCTTTGCTTTCTGCCATAAGGGTGGTGTCATCTGCACATCTGAGTTTATTGATATTTCTCCCGGTAATACTGATTCCAGCTTGTTCTTCATCTAGCCCAGCATTTCTCATAATGTACTCTGCACAAAATTTAATTAAGCAAGGTGACAATATAAAGCATTGACATACTCCTTTTCCTAATTTGAACCAATCTGTTTTTCCATGTCCAGTTCTAACTGTTGCTTCCTGACCTGTACACAGATTTCTCAAGAGGCAGGTCAGGTGGTCTGGTTTTCCCATCTCTTTAAAATGTTTCCACAGTTTGTTGTGGTCAACACAGTCAAAGGCTTTGGCATAGTGAATAAAGCAGAAGTAAATATTTTTCTGGAACTCTTGCTTTTTTGATGATCCACGGATGTTGACAATTTGATCTCTGGTTCCTATGCCTTTTCTAAAACCAGCTTGAACATCTGGCAGTTCACGGTTCACATATTGCTAAAGCCTGGCTTGGAGAATTTTGAGCATTACTTTGCTAGCATGTGAGATGAGTGCAGTTGTGCAGTAGTTTGTGCATTCCTTTGCATTGCCTTTCTTTGGGATTGGAATGAAAGTTGATCTTTTCCAGTCCTGTGGCCACTGCTGAGTTTTCCAAATTTGCTGGCACATTGAGTGCAGCACTTTCACAGCATCCTCTTTTAGGATTTGAAATAGCTCAACTGAAATTCCATTACGTCCACTAGCTTTGTTCGTAGTGATGCTTCCTAAGGCCCACTTGACTTCACATTCCAGGATGTCTGGCTCTAGGTGAGTGATCACACCATCATGATTATCTGGGTCATGAAGATCTTTCTGTACAGTTCTTCTGTGTATCCTTGCCACCTCTTTTTCATATCTTTGGCTTCTGTTAGGTCAATACCATTTCTGTCCTTTATTAGTGCCCATCTTTGCATGAAATATTCCCTTGGTATCCCTAATTTTCTTGAAGAGATCTCTAGTCTTTCCCATTCTATTGTTTTCCTCTATTTCTTTGCATTGATCCCTATGGAAGGCTTTCTTATCTCTCCTTGCTATTCTTTGGAACTCTGCCTTCAAATGGGTATATCTTTCGTTTTCTTGTCTGCCTTTCTCTTCTCTTCTATTCACAGATTTTGTAAGGCCTCCTCAGATAATCGTTTTGCCTTTTTGCATTTCTTTTTCTTGGGGATGGTCTTAATTCCTGACTCCTGTACAATGTCACAAATCTCCATCCATAGTTCTTAAGGCACTATCTATCAGATCTAGTCCCTTAAATCTATTTCTCACTTCCACTGTATAAACATTATAAATTTGATTTAGGTCATACCTCCATAGTCTAGTAGTTTTCTCTACTTTCTTCAATTTAAGTCTGAATTTGGCAATAAGGAGTTCATGATCTGAGCCACAGTCAGCTCCCAATCTTGCTTTTGCTGACTATATAGAGCTTCTCCATCTTTGGCTGCAAAGAATATAATCAATCTGATTTCAATATTGACCATCTGGTTCTCTTATCAAATGGCATAAAGTTCAATGCAATGCCAGTATATAAAATAAAAGCAAATGTTTCATCAATCTAAGAAGCTGACATGTAGAGTTGAACTTGTTTGCATGTCTTCTAAATTTTAGTAAAGAAGACGCTAAAATTATGACATTTAGCTTAATGAGGCATTTTTTACATTCAAAACAGTTTATTGATTGAGAACAAGAGAGGCACTATTAATCATTTCTTAACTGTTCTGTGAAAGTATATCCTTAAATTACAAGGTATATACATTTTACTCTCTTTAGTGGTAAGCACTCTTGCTGATTTCTCCCAGATGCACAGTTCCTAAAATTAAGGGACTACATATTGAACTTCAGAATTCCTATTCCATTAGGAAGTCTTTGCTTTCAGTCTTTGCTTAATCTTTATTTTGGTCATGAAAGATTTTGGAACCAGAATAGTTTGGTCAAGCAGAGTGAAACGCCCTGTTTACAGTCAAGGATTTTACATTTCAAATCAGCAAGGGCAATTCCAAATTCCTCTGAGAAAAGTAGAAATGCTTCTACCTCAGAGTTCTAAAAAATGTTTTTCCATTTCGGACACATTTTAGTTGAAGACATTATGCTTCCTGAAAATAACTCTAGAGAAACTGATATGTTTTCTGTATTTCAAATGTAACTATGACTGAACTTAAAATAGATAATATAGGATATAGGCAAGAAAGTAGAACAGAAGTAGCATTAATCTAAAAAATGAAAAAAAGTAACTTTGAAACTTTGACGTTTATGTATGACAGTGTATGCCAGAAATTTTCCAGAAATTTAGCTTTAAAAAAATTAATAAATACTCTTTTTTTGGGCAAATCCCTATGTTAAGCAGTGCATATTTAAAATTTTTAATCTGATTGAGTATTTTAATTCACTAAAAAATATGAACAACAAAATACACAAAATAAGACAAAGGGAAAGATTAAATGCTAGGGATAAACATTAAGAAGTTGTGAATTTTTTTTCATTTATTTTTATTAGTTGGAGGCTAATTATTTTACAATATTGTAGTGGTTTCTGCCATACATTGACATGAATCAGCCATGGATTTACATGTGTTCCCCATCCTGAACCCCCCTCCCACCTCCCTCCCCATCCCATCCCTCTGGGTTATCCCAGTGCACCAGGCCTGAGCACTTGTCTCATGCATCCAACCTGGATTGGCGATCTGTTTCACACTTGATAATATACATGTTTTGATGCTGTTCTCTCAGATCATCCCACTGTCGCCTTCTCCCATAGAGTCCAAAAGTCTGTTCTATACATCTGTGTCTCTTTTTCTGTCTTGCATATAGGGTTATCATTACCATCTTTCTAAATTCCACATATATGCGTTAGTATACTGTATTGGTGTTTATCTTTCTGGCTTACTTCACTCTGTATAATGGGCTCCAGTTTTATCCATCTCATTAGAACTGATTCAAATGTATTCTTTTTAATGGTTGAGTAATATTCCATTGTGTATATGTACCATAACTTTCTTATCCATTTGTCTGCTGATGGGCATCTTTTTTTTTTTTTTTAGAAGTAATGTCACTATACACCTGGCTTTATTGAGAAAGTCCTGATTTATGCTTTTTGTTCTGTCATAGTTAGTGACTGTACTATTAATATTTGCTCTCTCAAGCTACCCATGTTGTACTATAAATACTATGGCATAACCAGTCTTGAAAACTAAAGTGATTATGTAGAATAGGGAAAAGTAGGGGAGGATTCCAGAAAATGTTCAATGAAAACAAAGTCACATATGGCATGAAAATCCATGGCGACTTTGAGATGCTGAAAACCATCTATCACGCTGAAGCAGTGATTGCAAGCAGGAGCTTACAAGAAAAGAAGTGGAAGACAGAGGGATCAGGTCCCCACACCTCTCAGTGCTGCTAGGGAGCGTCTATTTTATCCCAATGGGAAGGGAAATAAATGCTAAAATAAGGGAACTGTAAAGCTGGATTTGAACTGTAGAAAGAGACAGAAGCCAAAAAGTAAAGGCTAGGAATTTGATATTATGGTCACTGTCAATGATTCAGCAAGCATATTATAAGAGCTTGAACTGAAGCAGTGACATTTATGAGGAAGATGCATGTATGCTGAGTCACACAGTCTTGTCTGACTCTTCTCAAGCCCATGGGCTTTAGCCCACCAGGCTCCTCTGTCCATAAAACTTTCCAGGCAATAATACTGGAGCGGGTTGCCATTTCCTACTCCAGGGGATCTTCCCAATCTAGAGACTGAACCTGCGTTTCTTGTTTCTCTTGCACTGGCAGGTAGATTCTTTACCATTGTGCCACCTTAGAAGTGCTTAGGAGGGGCAGATACATTCAAATGACATCAAAGAGTTTGATTTACAGGTCAATGGGTTTCCTCAACTCCATATTTTAAAAGGGCACTAATTGCTATAGTAAAAAATTCATTATCTTTTAAGATATAATAAATATTTTAGAGGTTCTTATGTCAAATACAATTGTAAATATATATTCACCCCAAATCAGAGTACCTAACTATATTAAGCAAATACTAACATATTAAAAAGCAGAGACATTATTTTGCCAACAAATGTCCATGTTTTTCCAGTGGTCATGTATGGATATGAGAGTTGGACTGTGAAGAAAGCTGAGCACCAAAAATTGATGCTTTTGAACTATGGTGTTGGAGAAGACTGTTTTTTTTTTTTTTTTTTTTTTTTTAATTTTTTATTAGTTGGAGGCTAATTACTTCACAACATTTCAGTGGGTTTTGTCATACATTGATATGAATCAGCCAAATCAACAAAGCTAAAAGCTGGTTTTTTGAAAAAATAAACAAAATTGACAAACCATTAGCAAGACTCATTAAGAAGCAAAGAGAGAAAAACCAAATTAACAAAATTAGAAATGAAAATGGAGAGATCACAACAGACAACACTGAAATCCAAAGGATCATAAAAGACTACTACCAGCAGCTCTATGCCAATAAAATGGACAACTTGGATGAAATGGACAAATTCTTAGAAAAGTATAACCTTCCAAAACTGAACCAGGAAGAAATAGAAGATCTTAACAGACCCATCACAAGCAAGGAAATCGAAACTGTCATCAAAAATCTTCCAGCAAACAAAAGCCCAGGACCAGATGGCTTCACAGCTGAATTCTACCAAAAATTTAGAGAAGAGCTAACACCTATCTTACTCAAACTCTTCCAGAAAATTGCAGATGAAGGTAAGCTTCCAAACTCATTCTATGAGGCCACCATCACCCTAATTCCAAAACCAGACAAAGATGCCACAAAAAAAGAAAACTACAGACCAATATCACTGATGAACATAGATGCAAAAATCCTTAACAAAATTCTAGCAAACAGAATCCAACAACATATTAAAAAAATCATACACCACGACCAAGTGGGCTTTATCCCAGGAATGCAAGGATTCTTCAATATCCGCAAATCAATCAATGTAATACACCACATTAACAAATTGAAAGATAAAAACCATATGATTATCTCAATAGATGCAGAGAAAGCCTTTGACAAAATTCAACACTCATTTATGATTAAAACTCTCCAAAAAGCAGGAATAGAAGGAACATACCTCAACATAATAAAAGCTATATATGACAAACCCACAGCAAGCATCACCCTCAATGGTGAAAAATTGAAAGCATTTCCCCTGAAATCAGGAACAAGACAAGGGTGCCCACTCTCACCACTACTATTCAACATAGTGTTGGAAGTTCTGGCCACAGCAATCAGAGCAGAAAAAGAAGTAAAAGAAATCCAGATAGGAAAAGAAGAAGTGAAACTCTCACTGTTTGCAGATGACATGATCCTCTACATAGAAAACCCTAAAGACTCTACCAGAAAATTACTAGAGCTAATCAATGAATATAGTAAAGTTGCAGGATATAAAATTAACACACAGAAATCCCTTGCATTCCTATATACTAACAATGAAAAAACAGAAAGAGAAATTAAGGAAACAATACCATTCACCATTGCAACAAAAAGAATAAAATACTTAGGAGTATATCTACCTAAAGAAACAAAAGACCTATACATAGAAAACTATAAAACACTGATGAAAGAAATCAAAGAGGACACAAACAGATGGAGAAACATACCGTGTTCATGGATTGGAAGAATCAATATTGTCAAAATGGCTATTCTACCCAAAGCAATCTATAGATTCAATGCAATCCCTATCAAGCTACCAATGGTATTTTTCACAGAACTAGAACAAATAATTTCACAATTTGTATGGAAATACAGAAAACCTTGAATAGCCAAAGTAATCCTGAGAAAGAAGAATGGAACTGGAGGAATCAACCTGCCTGACTTCAGACTCTACTACAAAGCCACAGTCATCAAGACAGTATGGTACTGGCACAAAGACAGAAATATAGATCAATGGAACAGAATAGAAAGCCCAGAGATAAATCCACGAACCTATGGACACCTTATCTTTGACAAAGGAGTCAAGGATATACAATGGAAAAAAGACAACCTCTTTAACAAGTGGTGCTGGGAAAACTGGTCAACCACTTGTAAAAGAATGAAACTAGAACACTTTCTAACACCATACACAAAAATAAACTCAAAATGGATTAAAGATCTAAATGGAGAAGACTGTTGAGAGTCCCTTGGGCTGCAAGGAGATCCAACCAGTCCATCCTAAAGGAGATCAGTCCTGGGTGTTAACTGGAAGGACTGATGCTGAAGCTGAAATTCCAGTACTTTGGCCACCTCATGCAAAGAGTTGACTCATTGGAAAAGACCCTGATTCTGGGAGGGATTGGGTGCAGGAGGAGAAGGGGACGACAGAGGATGAGATGGATGGATGGCATCATCGATTCGATGGACATGGGTGTGAGTAAACTCCAGGAGTTGGTGATGGACAGGGAGGCCTGGCATGCTGTGATTCATGGGGTCACAAAGAGTCGGACACAACTGAGCGACTGAACTGAACTGAACTGAACTGAACAGATCCTAAGGGAGGAAAAAGGAAACAACACATTAACAGTAGGGGAATTCAATACCTTACAATTTAACAAAGGGTAAAATCAGGAAAGAATCAAAGAGAAAACCATGGACCGGAACTATACTTTAGAACAAATAGATCCAATAGATATATGCAGAGCACACTACTGAACAATAAGAGAATACATTCTTTTCAAGCTTTCATGGAATATTCTCCAGAAGAGCTGATATGTTAGGCCATAAACAAACCTTACCAAATTTAAGTAGACTGAAATCATGCCAAGTATCTTTTTTCATCATAATGGCAGGAAATTAGAAATCAATAACAGGAGGAATACTGGGAAATAAGTGAAAATCAATCAACATCCACCTAAACAACCAATGGGTCAAAGAAAAATTCAAAAGGGATATAAAAATATCTTCAAACAAATAAAAATGGAAATACAATACACCAAATGGATGGGATTCAATAATAGCAGTTCTAAGAGGAACGTTTATAGTGATAATTGGCTATATTAAGAAAAGAGAAAGATTTCAAGTAAACAATCTAACTTTACACCTCAAGAAACTAGAAAAAGAAGACAAAACTAATCCCAGACTACCAGAAGGAAACAACAAAGATCAATCAACAAAATGACAAGATAATTCATAGGCTAGGCAAAAATATTTTCAAATTATGCATCAGATAATTGTATAACATGTATAATATAAAAGAACTCATATAACTCAATATCAAAAAGCAAACAATGCAATTAAAAATGAGCAGAGGACCTGAAAAAATATTTTTCCAAAGAAGACATAAAATAACTAATAGGTACATTAAAAGATGCTCAATATCACTAATCATCAGGAAAATGCAAATAAAAACCAAATGAGGTAGCATGTCATATCTGTTAAAATGCCTATTATCAAAAATATAATAGAAAATAAATACTATTGATGATGTAGAGAAAATGGAACCCTTGTGCCCTGTTGGTTACAGGTACATTTTTACAGCCCCTATGGGAGACAGAATGGAGTTTCCTCAAAAATTAAAAATAAAACTTCTGTATGATCCAGTAATTCCTCTCATTTATATATAGCCAATGGAAATGAAATCACTACCTTGAAGGTTGCCTGCACTCAACTCCCCACAGAATTGCATTAACTAAGACATGGAAACATTTTAAGTGTCCAAAACAGTATGAATGAATAAAGAAAATGTGATCATATATATTGAATCATGATGTAAAATATAATAATAATTTAAGATATGCATGTTTGATAATAATGATAATACTTGATAATGCATATTATATATGTATATACAACCTAGAATAGTATTCAGACATAAAAAAAGATCAAAATTCTTTCATTTGCAACAACATGGATGGACCTTGAAGGCATTATGAAATGTCAGACAAAGGAAGTCAAATACTCTATGATCTCACCTACATGTGGAATCCATAAAGTAAAACTCATAGATACAGAGTAGAATAGTGCTAGGGACTAGAGGGTGGAAGAAATAGGGTGATGTTGGTCAGAGTACAAACTTCCAGTTATAAAATGATTATGTTTTGGGAATCTAATATACAGCCTGGTCACTACAGTTACCAATACTGAATAGCATACCTGAATACAGTAAGAGAACAGATCTTAAATATTCTTAGCACACACAAAAAACAATTATGTGAGGTCATGGAGGTTTCAACTAATCTTTCTGTGGTAACCATTTTGCAACATATGCGTGTATCATATCATCTTGCATACCTGAACTTAATATGTCAATTGTATCTCAATAAAGCTGGCAAAATAAGAATCTATACTTTCTTAAGTAAAACTACAAGCATGGATTGGGAAATACTTGCAACTAAATAAGCAAGCTTAATACCCAGGTGCAATTTTTAAATTACTGAAAATAAATAAGAAAAAGACAAATGACTTAAGAAAATTATGCCAATATTGCAAGAAATTTCACTGGAGAGAAAATAACACAGCTAATAAACATAAAAATGCTTCTCCTAAGTATTAACTAAGGAAATGAAAATTAAAACACAAATTAGTTCTAGTCATTGAGAGATTGTGTAAATGTATAATAAAATCATAGAAGTATGAGAAGATATTTGCTATACTTACATCCAACAAAACACTCTTTCTTAAAACTATAAATGTAGAGAAAGAAATCGGACAAATAGCAAAAATGGTACTGAAAGGGTCACTGGGCACATGTAAAGGTAGTTAACTTCACTAGTTATCAGGGAAAAACAAATCAAAAATGTTAAATGTCATTATGCCTCAGAGTAAAAAAGATAGATCATATCAAATGTTGGCAATATATAAAGAAGCTGATTGAATGGTAAAGCTGTAAAACCAGTTTGGAAAAGTGTTTGACAGTGCCTACTCTGACTAAATATATCCATACATTATGACACAGCAATTTATTTCTAGATATATTTTTAACACATATTCTGGAGAAGGCAATGGCACCCCACTCCAGTACTCTTGCCTGGAAAATCCCATGGACAGAGAAGCCTGGTAGGCTGCAGTCCATGGGGTCGCTAAGAGTCAGACAGGACTAAGCAACTTCACTTTCACTTTTCACTTTCATGCACTGGAGAAGGAAATGGAAACCCACTCCACTGTTCTTGCCTGGAGAATCCCAGGGACAGGGGAGCCTGGTGGGCTGCCGTCTATGGGGTTGCACAGAGTTGGACACGACTGAAGTGACTTAGCAGCAGCAGCAGCAGCATACATATATTCAGCTAAAAATATGTACCAGAATAGTCATTGCAGCACTATTCAAAACAATCTTAAACTGGAAATAACTACCAATCAACAGTTAAAATAGAATAGTTATACTTTTATTATTATAAAATAGAATAAATAGAATATTGAGATATAGAAACAAGGTGGCATACAATATAGTAATGAGAATGAATAATCTGCAATTTCACATAGCAAATTATTTCAAAAACATAACTTTGAACAAAGGAAACAAAAGGAGGCATTATTATTATGTAATTTCATTTCTATAAAGTACAAAAATAAGCAATAATAATTTACACTTTTAGAAATTAAGATAGTGCTTACCCTTATTGGGAATGACTAATGTACTGGGAACATGATACGCAATTAAAAAAACAAAAACAAAAAAATCCTCCTAATCAGTAACTAACTTATAACCATGTACTTTTCTGTAGTTATATTAGAATAAAAATATTGTTAAAAGAATAGTGCTACTGATTTAGGTAGAATGCAAAGATATAAGTATCCTGATACATCTCAATGTTTATATAAAAGGGCAAAGTCACAATGAAGATTGATCTAGCAGCCTTATGAAAATTAAAATATACACATTCTACAGGTAACTAGTTCTCAATTTTCAAGAATAGTTGAAGACATGCAGAACTTTACAAGAATTTCCATTTCAGAATTTTTTTAATTAAAAAAATTGAAATACATTAACATTGTATCCCTTTATACCTACTCATAGGTCTTGACTAAATTAAATATGCTGCATTCCTTTCAATTCAGGTAATTTTGTTGTTCATTTGCTAAGCTGTGTCCGAATCTTTGGATCTGATGGACTGTATCATGTCAGGCTCTTGGTCCACTATCTCCTGGAGTTTGCTCAGATTCAGGTCCATGGAGTTGGTGATGCTATCTTACCATCTCATCCTCTGCTTCCCCTTCTCTTTTGCCTTCAATCTTTCCTGGCATCAGAGTTTTTTCCTGTGAGTTTGCTCTTTGCATCAGGTGGCCAAAGTACTGGAGCTTTGGCGTCAGCATCAGTTCTTCCAATGAATACTCAGGATTAATTACTTTTAGGATTGAGTGGTTGGATCTGCTTGCAGTCCAAGAGACTCTCAAGAGTCTTCTCCAGCACCACGATTCAAAAGCATTATGTTTTCTGTGCTCAGCCTTCTTTCTGGTCTAACTCTCCCATCCGTACATGACTACTGGAAGAACCATAGTTTTGACAATATGGACCTTTGTTGGCAAAGTGATGTCTCTGCTTTTTAATATGCTGGCTAGATTTGCCATAGCTTTCCTTCCAAATAATATAGCAATTCAGATAATTAATTAGATATATGGGCATGGAAAACACTCTGTGATAATGTAATGGGAAAAAAACACACATATTTTCCCAAAGAAGACATACAGATGGCCAACAGGTTCATGAAAAAATGTTCAACATTTCTAATTTTTAGAGAAATGTAAATCAAAACTACAGTGAGATATCACCTCCTACCAGTCAAAATGGCTATCATCAAAATATCCACAAACAAGACATGTTGGAGAGGATGTTGAGAGAAGGAAAACACTATTGATAAGCATGTAAATTGGTACAGTCACCATGGAGAACAATATGGAGGTTTCTTAAAAACTAAAAATACAACTACCATGATCCGATAATATCACTACTGGGCAGATAGCTTGAGAACAACATGGTCCAAAAGGGAAACATGTTCCAAAAGGATACATACATCCCAGTGTTCACTGAAGTACTGTTTATAACAGTCAACACATGGAAGCAACCTAAATATCTATTGACAGAAGAACTGGTAAAGAAAATGTGGAACAATGGACCGCTACCCATTAAAAAGAATGAAATACAGTAAGCTCCTTACTTATAAATCTTCAAGTTGCAAAATTTCAAAGATGTGAGCATGTGTTCACAAGCCCAATCATGTAAGTTAGTTCACGTGTCTGGCATATATCATCACATGTGCACCCTCCACAAATGGCTGTGCTTCTGTGTACCTTACTGTCCAGTATCTTTATTTCAAGCCCAGGATGTCTAGAAGCAAGCAAAAAAACAGCAGTGATGTAGCTGATACTGCTAAGAAGCATCAGCTGTCTTACTGTAATACTGTACTTTTCAAAGCCCCGTATTGTAAGATCAAAAATGTTTTCTTTATTGTTTGTGTTTGTTTATTTTTTATGTATTATTTGTGTGAAAAGCATTATAAAGTTATTAAGTACAGTGCTATATAGTTAATTACGTCAGGTGCCAAGGCTGACTTTGTGTTGGACTTAGGAACAAATCGGACTTACGAATGTACTCTGGAGTGGAACTCTTTTGTATCTAGGGTCCTTAGTGTAATGTCATTTTCAACAACATGGATGGACCTAGAGATTGTTATATTGAGTGAAGTAAGTCAGACGGAGAAAGAGAAATATTGTATAATATTGCATATGTGTGCATGTGCTAAGTTGCTTCATTGTGTCCGACTCTGTGAAATCTTATGGTCTGTAGCCCACCCAGCTCCTCATGGGATTCTCCAGGCAAGAGCACCAGAGTGGGTTGCCATGCCCTCCTCCAGGGGATCTTCCTGACCCAGGGATCCCACTCGTGTCTCTTACCTCTTCTGTATTGGCCGGGGGGTTCTTTACCACTAGCGCCAGCTGGGAAACCTAATACAGCTTATATGCAGAATAAAAAAAATTAATACAAATAAATTTACTTACAAAACAGAAACAGACCCACAGGCTTAGAGAATGAAATTATGGTTACCCGTGGGGAAAGTTGAGGGGGGTAAAGGTAGTTAGGGAGTTTGGGAGTAACATGTACACACTTCTATATTTAAAATGGATAACCAAAAAGGACCTACAATATAGAACAAGGAACTCTGCTCAATGTTTTGTAATAATCTAAATGGAACAAGAATTTGAAAAAGAATAGATACATGTATAACTGAATAACTTTTTTGTATACTTGAAACTAACACAAGATTGTTAATCAACTGTATTCTTATATAAAATAAAGTTTTTTAAAAAGCAATGATTGACATTATACTCATATTTTCTTCAAGATGGGGATAGTTTCTTTCCATCGACATACACCTGTTTATATTCTCATACCCCTAGTGTCAAAATTCACAGAAGAATTACCGTAAAAACTGAAACTTTTACTTACACTTTCAGGAAAAAAAAATTTTTCCAAGGTCAGTCTCTCTGACCACTCCTGCTTTTTAGGCCTCTTTTTCAGGCAATCCCAAAGATTGCTCAAACTACTACACAATTACACTCATCTCACACACTAGTAAAGTAATGCTCAAAATTCTCCAAGCCAGGCTTCAGCAATATATGAACCGTGAACTTCCAGATGTTCAAGCTGGTTTTAGAAAAGACAGAGGAACAAGAGATCAAATTGCCAACATCTGCTGGATCATCAAAAAAGCAAGAGAGTTCCAGAAAAACATATTTTTCTGCTTTATTGACTACACCAAAGCCTTTGACTGTGTGGATCACAATAAACTGTGGAAAATTCTGAAAGAGATGGGAATACCAGAACACCTGACCTGTCTCTTGAGAAACCTGTATGCAGGTCAGGAAGTGACAGTTAGAACTGGACATGGAACAACAGACTGGTTCCAAATAGGAAAAGGAGTGCGTCAAGGCTGTATATTGTCACCCTGCTTACATAACTTACATGCAGAGTACATCATGAGAAAAACTGGGCTGGAAGGAACACAAGCTGGAATCAAGATTGCCAGGAGAAATATCAATAACCTCAGATATGCAGATGACACCACCCTTATGGCAGGAAGTGAAGAGGAACTAAAAAGCCTCTTGATGAAAGTAAAAGAGGAGAGAGAAAAAGTTGGCTTAGAGCTCAACATTCAGAAAACTAAGATCATGGCATCTGGTCCCATCACCTCATGGGAAATAGATGGGGAAACAGTGAAAACAGTGTCAGACTTTCTTTTTGTGCTCCAAAATCACTGCAGATGGTGACTGCAGCCATGAAATTAAAAGATGTTTGCTCCTTGGAAGGAAGGTCATGACCAACCTAGATAGCATATTAAAAAGCAGAGACATTACTTTGCCAACAAAGGTCCATCTAGTCAAGGCTATGGCTTTTCCAGTGGTCATGTATGGATGTGAGAGTTGGACTCTAAAGAAAACTGAGCACTGAAAAATTGATGCTTTTGAACTGTGGTGTTGGAGAAGACTCTTGAGAGTCCCTTGGACTGCAAGGAGATCCAACCAATCCATCCTAAAGGAGATCAGTCCTGGGTGTTCTTTGGAAGGACTGATGCTGAGGCTGAAACTCCAATACTTTGGCCCCCTCATGCGAAGAGTTGACTCATTGGAAAAGACCCTGATGCTGAGAGGGATTGAGGGCAGGAGGAGAAGGGGACGACAGAGGATGAGATGGCTGGATGGCATCACCAACTCAATGGGCATGAGTTTGAGTAAACTCCGGGAGTTTGTGATGGACAGGGAAGCCTGGCGTGCTGCGATTCATGGGGTCGCAAAGAGTCGGACAGGACTGAGTGACTGAACTGAATTGGACTGAACTCCTTCTATAGGAAAATATTAATAGTCATAACCACAATTCCTGGGCAATGGTCCAACTCCTGTGCCCACTGATCACACGTGTAAGAATTAGCTAGTTAACAGATAATCTTTAACCCAATTGTATGCATACTGAAAATGTTGTCATTTGTGGGTAGTTGCGAGGTAAATGAAATTTAAAAATCTTTAGATAGTCCATTTTCTCCAGAGTGTCATGCCTCAAGGGCAATAGAAAGTCAAATAATTTATCTGATCATTGAAATAGATTTTGTATTTAGTTTATTGTCCAGTAGTACAATCCTAAATAGGAAGGTCAAAATCAAGGTGTGTATTTTAGAATAATTTTATCTGAAGTGTCCTTTAACATTTTTAACACTCACAAAAGACTTTCCCCCAAAGATTAATGGAACTCCACCGAAATATTCTGGAATAGGTTCTCCTTCGTGGGCCATATAGTGACAACCTGTGGTGATAACTGATAAGTATGTTACACTACATACTTTTCAAAAGTAAACAAGTTTAAGGGGATGGGTAAGTGGGTAAAATTGGTTTAAGAAATTCATGGTCAACCAGAACTGAACAAGTCCCTTATTGCTGGCATTATTAAAATATTAAGTATCCTTCATCAAAACATATGTGTAAAACATAAAATGGCCCATTTTAGGAATTCTCCCTGGACATACGTTTGTTCTATAAATGTCATTTGGGAATATCAGTATTCCACAAAACACATTTTGGAAAATACTCAGCTAGACTTGTTCACATATGTATATAAATCAGGTTTTACATACTTTGATAACCATCAGCACTTTATTAACATGCTTTGTGATTCACCAGAATTTAACATGAACAAAAAAGAAAGATGTTAAGTAACAAATTATTTTTAAATAAAAGTCAATTATTCCCTCCTTTCTCTTATGCTGCTGTTTATATTCTAAATGTTCCTCCCCTCTATTTCCCCTTCTTACCCCTCCCTCCCTCCTTCTCCAGTTCCCTTTCTTTCCTTTTTTTCATTCTTTCCTTCTTTCTTCCTTCTCTCCCTGCCTTCCTTCTCTTTCTTCCTTCCTTTTCCCAATTCTAGCTTATTTAAGCAGGAAGAGATAAGCTGGAGAAAAGAGTAACAGGAGTTAGGGTGTTCTCTGCTGCCTCCCAGGAAGCAGTCAATGCTCCCTCGTGAACTTGAAGCTTATCAGCTCAGGAAAGGTGATTACAAAATTGGGTTTTGGTTTATTAGTGATTTAACTTGCAAATTGCCTTTTTGCCTCCCTGGGATTCAGCTAAGGCTATTAGAAGTAAAGTTGGAAAATTTGCTCTTGTTATTCTCCTTAAGTTTTGACATTTCATTACATGAATCTTTATTTATTTATTTATTTATTTTTGCCCACAAAGGAAACTGAGAAAGAAAACATCACTGAACCATTTGGGTTTGGTTCTTTTCATTTCTTTTACATTCTTTGTTCAGATTCTTAAGAGAACCATTTCAGAGATTTTTAGTGGATGCATTTTGAGGCTAAACATTGAAAGTGAGTCGCTCAGTTGTGTCCAACTCTTTGCCACCCCATGGACTATGCAGTCCATGGAATTATGCAGGTCAGAATCCTGGAGTGGGTAGCTTTTCCCTTCTCCAGAGGATCTTCCCAACCCAGGGACTGAACCCAGGTCTCCTGCATTGCAGGCAGATTCTTTAACCAGCTGAGCCACCAGAGAAGCCCTAGACATTATGAGGATAAAAATATGCTTAGTACTAGAAAAGTGAGCCTCTAAATACCTGACAATAGCAGAGCAAAAGTTGCTATATAAGAAGTATGAAGAGATATGAAAACCTAGAAGAAAAAGAATTCAGTTACAACTTAAGGCATCAAGTTGGGAGTGGCATTTGAATTGGGCCTTGAAGCTGACAAAGCCAATGAGAATGACTGGAGAGCATGTTTACAAAATCTCTCTGAGCAGAGAGAAAGGGACACATGAGAAGCAGTGACGGGGTACAGTCAGAGCAACAGGAGTTAAGAGTCACGGTCTGACATTTCTGAGCCCTGTGACAAAGCTCCTGCCATGTGACTAAACAGTAAATGTAACAGTAGCATTCAAATTACCAGAGGGTTGTGAGATTATAAGGGAAAATGGATTTTAAAATGCTCAGCATAATCCCTGGTGCACAAGAAGCACTTATACTTGACTAAAGGTGCTGTTCTTCCTGCAATTAAGAAAACAGTGAGAACTTAGCAGTGTCTGTGCAGCACTGGAGCGGCGAGCGGCCGAGAGGAGACACCCCTCGTCCAGGGTAATAGAAACCCCACTAAGATGGTGGGCGCTAAGAGAGAGGGCATCGGAAGGCAAACAGACTGAAACCACAATCACAGAAAACTGGCCAATCTGATCACATGGACCACAGCCTTGTCTAACTCAATGAAACTAAGCCATGACGTGTGGGGCCACCCAAGATGGACGGGTCATGGTGGAGAGGTCTGACAGAATGTGGTCCACTGGAGAAGGGAGTGGCAAACCACTTCAGTATTCTTGCCTTGAGAACCCCATGAACAGTATGAAAAGACAAAATGATAGGATACTGAAAGATGAACTCCCCAGGTCGGTAGGTGCCCAATATGCTACCAGAGATCAGTGGAGAAATAACTTCAGACAGAATGAGAGGACAGAGCCAAACAAAAACAACACCCAGTTGTGGATGTGACTGGTGATAGAAGCACGGTCTGATGCTGTAAAGAACAATATTACATAGGAACTTGGAATGTTAGGTTCCATGAATCAAGGCATATTGGAAGTGGTCAAACAGGAAATGGCAAGACTGAACGTTGACATTCTAGGAATCAGCAAACTAAAATGAACAGGAAGTGGTCAATTTAACTCAGATGACCATTATATCTACTACTGTGGGCAGGAATCCCTTAGAAGAAATGGAGTAGCCATCATGGTCAACAAAAGAGTCTGAAATGCAGTACTTGGATGCAATCTCAAAAACGACTGAACTCTATTCGTTTCCAAGGCAAACCATTCAATATCATGGTAATCCAAGTCTATGCCCTGACCAGTAACAATGAAGAAGCTGAAGTTGAACGGTTCTATGAAGACCTACAAGACCTTTTAGAACTAATATCCAAAGGAGATGTCATTTTCAATACAGGGGACTGGAATGCAAAAGTAGGAAGTCAAGAAACACCTGGAGTTAACAGGCAAATTTGGCCTTGGAGTACAGAATGAAGCAGGGCAAAGGCTAAAAGAGATTTGCCAAGAGAAGGCACTGGTCGTAGCAAACACCCTCTTCCAACAACACAAGAGAAGACTCTACACGTGGATATCACCAGATAACCAAAACCAAAATCAGATTGATTATATTCTTTGCAGTCAAAAATGGGGAAGTTCTATATAGTCAGCAAAAGCAAGACCGGGAGCTGGCTGTGGGTCAGATCACGAACTCCTTATTGCTAAATTCAGACTTAAATTGAAGAAAATGGGGAAAACCACTAGACCATTCAGGTATGACCTAAATCAAACCCCTTATAATTACACAGTTAAAGTGAGAAATAAATTTAAGGGACTATCTGATAGACAGAGTGCCTGATGATCTATGGACAGAGGTTCATGACATTGTACAGGAGACACGGATCAAGACCATCCCCAAGAAAAAGAAAGGCAAAAAGGCAAAATGGTTATCTGATGAGGCCTTACAAATAGAGAAACAAAAAGCAAAGGAGAAAAGGAAAGATATACCCATTTGAATGCAGAGTTCCAAAGAAAGCCAAAGGAGAGATAAGAAAGCCTTCCTCAGTAATCAGTGCAAAAAAATAGAGGAAAACAACAGAATGGGAAAGACTAGAGATCTCTTCAAGAAAATTAGAGATACCAAAGGAACATTTCATGCAAAGATGGGCTCAATAAAGGAGAGAAATGGTATGGACCTAACAGAAGCAGAAGATATTAAGAAGAGGTGACAAGAATACACAAACTGTACAAAAAGATCTTCATGACCCAGATAATCATGATGCTGTGATCACTCACCTAGAGCCAGACATCCTGGAATGTGAAGTCAAGTGGGTCTTAGGAAGCTTCATTATGAACAAAGCTAGTGGACATAATGGAATTCCAGTTGAGCTATTTCAAATCCTAAAAGATGATGCTGTGAAAGTGCTGCACTCGTTATGCCAGCAAATTTGAAAAATTCAGCAGTGGCCACAGGACTGGAAAAGTCAGTTTTCATTCCAATCCCAAAGGAAGGCAATCCCAAAGAATGCTCAAATTATTGTGCAATTTCACACATCTCACATGCTAGTAAAGTAATGCTCAAAATTCTCTAAGCCAGGCTTCAGCAATACATGAATCGTGAACTTCCAGATGTTCAAGCTGGTTTTACAAAAGGCAGAGGAACCAGAGATCAAATTGCCAACATTTGTTGGATCATCAAAAAAGCAAGAGAGTTCCAGAAAAATATTTACTTCTGCTTTATTGACTCTGCCAAAGCATTTGACTGTGTGGATGTGGATCACAATAAACTGTAGAAAATTCTGAAGAGATGGGAATACCAGACCACCTGACCTGCCTCTTGAGAAACCTGTATGTAGGTCAGGAAGCAAGAGTTAGAACTGGACATGCAACAATAGATTGGTTCCAAATCAGGAAAGGAGTCCATCAAGGCTGTATATTGTCACCCTGCTTATTTAACTTATATGCAGAGTACATCATGAGAAACAGCTGGGGTGGATGAAGTACAAGCTGGAATCAAGATTGCTGGGAAAATGATCAATAACCTCAGATATGCAGATGACACTCCTCTTATGCCAGAAAGTGAAGAAGAACTAAAGAGCCTCTTAATGAAAGTGAAAGAGGAGAGTGACAAAGTTGGATTTGAGCTACTAAGATCATGGTATCTGGTACATCACTTCATGGCAAATAGATGGGGAAACAGTGGAAACAGTGCCGGACTTTATTTTTTTGGGGTCCAAAACCACTGCAGTCGGTGACTGCAGTCATGAAATTAAAAGACGCTTGCTCCCTGGAAGGAAAGCTATGACCAACCTAGATAGCATATTAAAAAGTAGAGCCATTACTTTGCCAACAAAGGTCTGTCTAGTCAAGGCTGTGGTTTTTCCAGTAGTCACGCATGAATATGAGAGTTGGACTATAAAGAAAGCTGAGCCCCAAAGAATTGATGGTTTTGAACTGTGGTGTTGGAGAAGACTCTTGAGAGTCCCTTGGACTGGAAGGAGACCCAATCAGTTCATCCCAAAGGAGATCAGTCCTGAGTGTTCATTGGAAGGAATGATGTTGAAGCTGAAACTGCCATACTTTGGCCACCTGACGTGAAGAACTGACTCATTTGAAAAGACCCTGATGCTGGCAAAGATTGAGGGCAGGAGGAGAAGGGAATGACAGAGGATGAGATGGTTGGATGGCATCACCTACTCAATGGACATGAGTTTGGGTAAACTCTGGGAGTTGCTGATGGACAGGGAGGCCTGGTGTGCTGCAACCATGGGGTCGCAAAGGGTCAGACTCGATTAAGCGACTGAACTGAACTTTGTGTATATGAGCCAGAGTTGGGAAATCAGTTTGTCTCATCTACTGGCTGTATATCTTTGGGTTATAAACTTAAGTTTTCTGGTCCTTCTTTATCATAAGTAAAATATGTTGTATCTACTACACAAAGTCTTAAGGGAATTTTACAGAGAGGTAAATATGTTTATCAAGATACATAGTATAGAATATGACCAGGATATTTAACAAGTAAATGAATGTATGAATGATCCTGAAGCCTAAAGGTACATGAAAAGAAAAGTTTATGAAGATAATGCCTAGCTGTTCCCACTTAGTAAATACACATGGAAAGAAATGAAGAAATGGAGATGACGAATAGAGAATTATTATCCTCGGTTTTATAAAACTGGCATGCTGCAGTCCATGGGGTCTCAAAGAGTTGGACATGATTGAGCGACTAAACTGAACTGATTTTATAAATCTGTGGAATACTGATTTTTAAGCAGGACATAAAAGAAAAGTCAATAGATTTCCTTTAATAAGTTAATCGATGCATCTGCATATTCTCTGAGAAATGAAAGTTAAAAGACACTTCACTCAATGTGTACAAGATCTGTTGTGATATGTGCCCCCCCCCCCCGCCATGTTGAAATTCACTGCTGCACAGGAAGATGTGGATTATGTTGACAACAACGTTTGATCTCAATGTTAGGAAAATGTTAGTCACTCAGCCATGTCCAACTCTTTGAGATCCTGTGGACTGTACCCCACCAGGCACCTCCGTCCATGAGATTCTCCAGGGAAGAATACTGGAAGGGGAAGCCATTTCTTTCTCTAGGGAATGTTCCCCACCCAGGGATTGAACCTGGGTGTCCCACATTGCAGGCATATTCTTTACCATTTGAGCCACTGATGAAAAATATATTATTCTTCTTTTATAATGAGAATTAAGCACATCATGGATAGAAATACACTATGGGGCTACTTTGATGAAATTTAACAATGGTAAATTTTCTATTTGGTCATAAATGGCATGTGAAAACAGGTCATTACCTACATGAATTTTCTTTTTTCCCTGGTTATCATTGTCACACTTTTCACAATTACTTAAATGTTCTATACAATTTACCATTTACAAACAAACACACCTTTCATATTCTGTCATCCAAATTATTTAACTATCTGTACTATTTACACTATGGCTGAAAGGTGAACTAGACTGCCACCTTAAGTGAATTGGTTAAACAGATCCTTACTCATTGCTGGTTTTTTTTTTTTTTTTTTTTTTTTTTTTACAGTAGAAGAGTTCTCCACAAAAGCTAAAATTAAGAAATGTGTTTTGCTGTGTGTAAATTCACCTAAACTCAATGAGAAGTATGTACTTGTTTCTTTACCAACAAATATATGGCCTTAAGAATAGCATTAGCATCAAATTACAATAACAAGAGGAAAGGAATATAAAGAGACTTTTATGTACAGATGGTGCCTTGCTATTTATCACTGAGCCACAAACAATTATCCTGGAAATATTGAGATTAATAGACCAATTTAGTAAAAGAGCTAAATGTGAGAGGCATTGGGATAAATCTGAGCTATTTTCCATATCAAAAGTTTTATCTAGGGCAATTGCATTTTCCACAGCATTATAGCCAATCCACCAATGCCAGAATTTTTTTAATGCAATATTAAAATGCTTCATTTATGGGAATGAGATTATTCTGAAATTGTGGGATTATATCAGATAAACTCAGACTGTGGCACTAAGGGATGTCAATTACTTGCAACACTTGCAACAGTTTCCCTTTTACATCTGAACTCTTTCCTCTCTTTATACCTCAGAGCCTAAAACAACCCACATGTTTTGGTAGTAGTTTCCATGTAATGAATATTCATGAATAGTGAACATTTGAGAGAGTTTGGATTTTTACTATTCTGATAACTGGAGGGTTTGATGCAGCTTCCTTAAGTCAGCACGCAGAAAACAAAGCCAGGCAAAGAAGTTCTGTGTCAAGAGCATAGGTGATGAAACTACAGAGGAAAGTTAGACAACAGGGAAACAGCAGCCCGAGCTCAGGAAACATAGATTCAAGTCCCAGGTCCTTCACTAGCTGTGTGATTCTGCACAAGTCAGTCACTGCCCCTGACTCTTTTCTGTGAGATGGGATTTAAGATCCTACAACCAGTCCATCCTAAAGGAGGTAAGTCCTGGGTGTTCATTGGAAGGACTGATGTTGAAGCTGAAACTCCAATACTTTGGCCACCTGATGCAAAGAATTGACTCACTGGAAAAGACCCTAATGCTGGGAAGGATTGGGGGCAGGAGGAGAAGGGGAAGACAGAGGATGAGATGGCTGGATGGCATCACTGACTCGATGGACATGGGTTTGAGTAAACTCCGGGAGTTTGTGATGGACAGGGAGGCCTGGCATGCTGCAATTCATGGGGTCACAAAGAGTCGGACACGACTGAGCGACTGAACTGAACTGAAACAAATGGGACTATATAGGAACTTAATAAACAATAAAGCATGAAAAACATGATATAAATGTCAGCTTTGCTTGTGCTCTGCAAATTAGTCAATTACGCTATCTCACACAAAAATAATCGTTAAACACATTTTTCCCAAACACCTTAGGCTGGATGGTAAATTTCAATAGGAAGAACTTCCATGTTGGAAGTCAGAATACTCTTAATCTTGCTGGGAAAAAAACAGATAGCATTTCCAAGTTGTATTTATTTGACTACTTGTTAACAAGTTTCATTCTTCTTTAAACTAACAAAGAAGATAAAGCAAATAGTTCTTAATTTGAATGCTAAAGTTTTGCTTTTCACATAAAGTACAATGTAGCAATATTACAGTTGGAACAAATTAGTGGAAGTAGAGATGAAAGAAAATTGAAATCATTAAGCTAAATGTCACCTTATACAACTTAGGCTACCTATTTAAATGACAACCAGTTTTAACTTTTTGATTATCCATAGACAAACATTCACAAATAAGTAACAGCATACAAAAACACTTAGAATTATCTTTTCTTCTTCAGCTTTATGTAAGCTAAGGGTGATAATAAGATGTATATTTCTTCATGGCTATATATTCATCTGATCAGATAAATTCCTCTTGCCCTAGTAGTATTTGTTCCTGAAAAAAATTGAACTAAACTGGAATCCTCAAGAAAAAAAGAAAATAATGGAATATTTACTTCATTCATCTATAGCCAAGGAAGAAACTATAAGACAAGTATTATGTTTTTCCTTCATTTCAATCTGATACTTCTATAAAGTGCAATGAATATATTATCAGTAAAATTACATTTTTAAAAGAAGTACAAAAAAAACCCTAAGTTTTGTGGTTATTGTTGTCATGATTAGATTCAAAGATACACTATTAATCTGTCAAATTGCAATGCAAATTTCTGAAATGTTTAATCTTGTTTCTGTACCTATATCCTCACTGACAGTAACAAATGGGTTGGGGACAGTTATCAGATTATCAATTGAGTAGTTAACTGTTTCTTCTAGAAGGGGCTAGACTGTAAATGTTTTGGCTTTGTGTGCCACATGGTCCCATTATCACTATATAACACTATTGCCATATATAGCATGGAAACAGCAATTGAAAAAGCATAAACAAATGGTCATGACTGTTTATTGCAATAAAACTTTATTTATAAAAACAAATACTGTCTATATTTGGCCCACAGGCTGTAGGCTGCTGATAACCTGTTCTAAGCTATAACATTTGAGATATGTATTGATGTAATACATGAGGGAAAATCCTAAAACATTGGCATAACAGATTATGGAAATTCCAAGGATAGTTGAGAACTTCTCTGAGAATAAATGGAATGAGGTGATGAAAAGAAATGGATAACTGAAAGAACCTAGGCCTAATTTAGGGCAAAACAAATTGAAAGCTGAAGAAAAAATCAGATTGTCACATAGAGAAAGGAGAGAATATTCTCCATGACCGGATGTAGGTGGGATAAGTCTGTACCACATGGTGAGGTAAGAACTAAGGCTCTGAAGCCAGTCAGTTCTGTGTGCCAATCTTGGTTCGGTGTTTGTTAACCTATTTATAAAATGAGCAATTGCCTTGGGAAAGTTTCTCCTTCTACTTTTTCTCATAGTAACATGGAAAAGTATACTACTAAAAGGGCTATTGATATAATTCACTGAATGAATTCATTTCATATAATGCATGAAATATTTGCATGCCCTTTATCATTCTCCTTGACATAGTACATGTTCAAAAAATGTTTAGAGTAATTCTTTCCTATAAGAGATGAAGTTATATTTTTTCCAGAAAATTATTGTTCTGTAACTAAGGTGATATTTTAAAGCCTCAAGCTATTCATAAACAAAGAAATTTTGTAGAGAAGTAGCATCCTCCTGTTAATCATGAGACTTGATTATATCTCAAGATAGTTCCCATTATCTTCTGACTTTGATCAATTTTTCTTCAGTCTCTTCATTTTTAATAAAAGATTATCAGTTCAGTTCAGTTGCTCAGTCATATCCGACTCTTTCAACCTCATGGATTGCAGCATCCCAGGCTTCCCTGTCCATCAGTAACTTCCAGAGCCTGCTCAAACTCATTTCCATTGAGTTAGTGATGCTATCCAAACATCTGGTCCTCTGTCATCCACTTCTCCTTCTGCCTTCAATCTTTCCCAGCATCAGGATCTTTTCCAAAGGGTCAGTTCTTTGCATCAAGTGGCCAAAGGACTGGAGCTTCAGCATCAGCATTACTCCTTCCAATGAATATTTAAGACTGATTTCCTTTAGGATTAACTGGTTTGTTCTCCTTGCAGTACAAAGGACTCTCAAGAGTCTTCTCCAACACCGGAGTTCAAAAGCATTAATTCCTCAGTGCTAAGCTTTCCTTATAGCCCAACTCTCACATAAAAATATGACTACTGGAAAAACCATAGCCTTGACTAGATGGACCTTTGTCAGCAAAGTAATGTTCTGTTTTTTATTTTTTTTTTCTGTGTATTCTTGCCACCTCTTCTTCTTCTTCTTTTTTTTTTCATTTATTTTTATTAGTTGGAGGCTAATTACTTCACAACATCGCAGTGGGTTTTGTCATACATTGACATGAATAAGCCATGGAGCTACATGTATTCCCCATCCCGATCCCCTCTCCCACCTCCTTCTCCACCCGATTCCTCTGGGTCTTCCCAGTGCACCAGGCCCGAGCACTTGTCTCATGCATCCAACCTGGGCTGGTGATCTGTTTCACTATAGATAATATACATGCTGTTCTCTCAAAACATCCCACCCTCGCCTTCTCCCACAGAGTCCAAAAGTCTGTTCTGTACATCTGTGTCTCTTTTTCTGTTTTGCATATAGGGTTATCATTACCATCTTTCTAAATTCCATATATATGTGTTAGTATACTGTAATGTTCTTTATCTTTCTGGCTTACTTCACTCTGTATAATGGGCTCCAGCTTCATCCATCTCATTAGAACTGATTCAAATGAATTCTTTTTAATGGCTGAGTAATATTCCAGTGTTCTGTTTTTTTATATCCTGTCTAGCTTGGTCATAGTTTTTCTGCCAAGGAGCAAGGGTCTTTTACTTACCTGGCTGCAATCACCATCTGAAGTGATTTTGGAGCCCAAGAAAACAGCCTGTCACAGTTTCCATTGTTTCCCCATCATTTTGCATGAAGTGATGGAAGCAGATGCCATGATCCTAGTATTTTTGAATGTTGAGCTTTAAGCCAACTTTTTCACTCTCCTCTTTAACTTTCCTCAAGAGGATCTTCAGTTCCTCTTCACTTTCTGCCCTAAGGGTGGTGTCATCTGCATATCTGAGGTTATTGATACTTTCCTGGCAATCTTGATTCCACCTTGTGCTTCCTCCAGTCCAGCGTTTCTCATGATGTACTCTTATATAAGTTAAATAAGCAGGGTGACAATATACAACCTTAACATACTCCTTTCCCGATTTGATATTAATCTGTTGTTCCATGTCCGGTTCTAACTGTTGCTTCTTGACCTGAATACAGATTTCTCAAGATGCAGGTCAGGTGGTCTGGTATTCCCATCTCTTTCAGAATTTTCCAGTTTAATGTGATCTACACTGTCCTAGGTTTTGCCGTAACCAATAAAGCAGAAGTAAATATTTTTCTGGAACTCTCTTGCTTTTTCAATGATCCAGTGGATGTTACCAATTTGATCTTTGCCTCCTCTGCCTTTTCTAAATCCAGCTTGAACATCTGGAAGTTCATGGTTCACATACTGTTGAAGTCTAGCTTGGAGAATTTTGAGCATTACTTTGCTAGCATGTGACATGAGTGCAATTGTGGTCGTTTGAGCATTCTTTGGCATTGCCTTTCTTTGGGATTGGAACGAAAACTGACCTTTTCCAGTCCTGTGGCCACTGCTGAGTTTTCCAAATTTGCTGGCATATTGAGTGCAGCACTTTAACAGCATCATCTTTCAGGATTTGAAATAGCTCAACTGGAATTCCATTACCTCCACTAGCTTTGTTCGTAGGAGCTTCCTAAGGCCCACGCTCACAATGTAGAATTTCTATGCAGTGGACGGAAGTCTGGTTTAAGATGCACCGTTAAGCTTCTAGTACTTCCTGTGCCACTGCCCAGCTATGTAGTCAAAAATTAGTTTCCTAAGAGTTCTAGGCATCTTTTTCTAATAAATGAAAATGCAGCTTTGAACTGGCCACCTAAAAGAACATAAAAACGAGAAACCATCTTGCATCAAGTAAGTTCAGTTGCTCAGTCATGTCCGACTCTTTGCAACCCCATGGACTCTAGCATGCCAGGCTTCCCTGTCCATCAACAACTCCCAGAACTTACTCAAACTCATGTCCATCCAGTTGGTGATGCCATCCAACCATCTCATCTTTTGTCATCCCCTTCTCCTCCTGCCTTCAATCTTTCCCAACATCAAAGACTTTTCCAGTGAGACAGTTCTTCGCATCAGGTGGCCAAAGGATTGGAGTTTCAGCTTCAGTATCAGTCCTTCCAATGAATATTCAGGAATGATTTCCTTTAGGATTGACTGGTTTGATACCCTTGCAGTCCAAGGAACTCTCAAAAGTCTTCTCCATAACCACAGTTCAAAAAGATCAGTTCTTTGACACTCAGCTCTCTTTATGGGCCAACTCTCACATCCACACATAGCTACTGGAAAAACCTTAGCTTTGACTAGATGGATATTTGTTGGCAAAGTACTGTCACTGCCTTTTAATATGCCACTAGGTTCCATATTCCAGGCATCTCTTTCTAATAAATTGAAATTTTTCTATTTCTAAACTTTTTCTAATAAATTGAACAAGTTCCAGTCATCGTTTTCTAATAAAAGAAAATAAATCTTTGAATGGCCACCTAAGATACATAATAAAAAGAACCCTGCCTCAGATTTATCTTTTCCTGGTAATTCTCTGTCTGAATATATGACTGTGACCCTTTAAACTGTGGCATTCTCTTTGTCAAATATTAACAGAATGCATAATGTCCTATTTTGCAGTTTAGAAGATCATACTTTAAAAAATCCATATTATTAGAAAAAACAAATTGTGCTTTTATATATCTAAGATTTTATTCCAAGTGGTAAAAACTCAACTACTTAAGACATGCAGATAGAATAACAAACAGAACAATTATTGATGTCTAGTGAAAAAGAGCAACAGTCTAGAAGATCAATAGGTGAGGTAGCATTTCACAGTAACAGCACAGGGAGTAGAGTTTTCTAGTCAGAAGCTGTAAAATGAGTGACCTTGGAAGGAAAACCAGAAAATTCTTTATCTTCTTCTAACACTTTCTCTTGCCAAGGTAGAATGTGATAGATAGATGGATACAATTTTTGTCATGGCAAGTTGAAGGATGGATAATAAGAATCATTTCCCTAGGTCCTTAAGTTAGTTGAATTTTTTTTAGAAATTAGGCAAGATATTGTTACCACCTTCACCTTCAAACAGCAGTAATCAAAGGTAGCTTGTTGGTAACCTAACAAACCACAATCTGTTGGTATTTATTACCACAACCAAATATCAAATACCAATTTATGGCATTCATTACTACAAACAAAAATCAATTCTGACCGCCATCATTTAGTTATACTTTTGAACTGATTGATTATGTTGCTGCTTGAAAAACTACATACACACTATAAATATGACAGGACTAACTAAAGAAAGTAACCACAGATAAATATAAAGCTATTATGAAAATTACTCATGATTATACCACCATTCTTAACACAAGAAAGAAATAAACTGATTTAGGTTTTAACATACAGCTGTTTTTGTAAAAATGTAAGAATGCCAATAAAAATATAATATTTTTGAAATTTAATTAACTTATTTTACTTGTTATCAGATTTTCTCATATTCTTACCTATGTTTTAAGACTATCTTCATATTACCTCATTAGATGACTTGATGAAATGAATGTAGCTAGTCACTTGATAACATATGTTATGTTGCATTCAAAATTGCTATTCTAAATAATAGTGTATTTGTACATATCATTATTTTTTCAGGATAATTCTTAGAATTGAAATTACTATTTCAAACCCTATGAATATTACTAAGGATTTTTATTTGAGTATTGCTTAATTTACCTTAAGAACAATTGCACTTGTAATATTTTCTTGAAATAAAGTATTGTTACTCACTCCAACTAGTAGCTTAACTGTGTACACATATCTTTATAGTTCTAATAATACAAAACATTTCAATATTTTAAACATTTTCCTATTCTGTAGCCTATTTTGTAGTTTCTTATTATTTAGTCTTTCCCATATGCTTATATTTTTATAGCTGGTGTTACTCTAAAACATAGAAATGCATTTTCATATTAATAATAATTATAAAATGCATTCTTTCACAGTAGAATTAAACTTAACCATACTCTAAGATAATATACTAATCCACTCATTCTATTTTCAGTGTTTAACACTGTTCTAAAGATTACTTGGTTTAGAAGGTTATCAGTAAATATTTACTTATGGATTTGTCTATATTAGATTTTTCCCTGATTATTGATCATATTTTTCTACTTCTCTGCTTGCCTAATAATGTTCAATTATATGCTGTAAGTTTTGAATTTTACACTGCTAGTTTCTGGATTGTACTGTTTCTTGAGTTAGTATTATACATTTTGTTTCCCTATGCAATTGAGTCACAGGCATACCTCACTTTACTGTGCTTTGTTTTATTGCATTTCACAGATAAATTTGAGTTTACAAATCAAAGATCTGTAGCAACTCTGCATTGTCAGATGATGCCTAGTACTTCTTTAAAAAATAAAATATTTTTTAATTAAGCTGTGAATATTTTTTCTTAGAAATAATGCTATTGCAGACTTAGACTTCTCGCTCAGTCATGTCCGACTCTTTATGACCGATGGACTTTAGCCCACCAGGCTCCACCATCCATGGAATTTTCTACGCAAGATTACTGGAGTGGGTTGCCATTTCCTTCTCCAGGGTATCTTCATGATCCAGGGATTGAACCTGGGTCTCCTACACTGTGAGCAAACACTTTACCCTCTGAGCCACCGGGGAATCCCTAACAGACTTCAGTATAGTGTAAATATAACTATTATATGCACTGGGAAGTCAATAAATCCTTGTGACTCACTTTATTAGGTGGTCTGCAACCAAATCCCCAATGTCTCTGAGGTATGCCTGTACTGGGACTCAGATCCTTTTAAGTCTTATGTTTTTATTTGGTTAAGGTAAACCCAGAGCACTCTTTAGTCAAATGATAATTTATCTCCTTATATAAGGTGATATTTTGAGAATTCTGTCAGATATCCTGTATATTATATGGTCTTTCAACTCTGATTCGAGGGAACAAAAATTATACCTATCCCTGTATGAACTCAAGCAATTATTTGGTCTGTTATGTTCTGGGGATTGTTTTCTGTTTCTTCCCTTTTGTCTAGTCACTTCTTGATTATGCATAATTAACAGTTTAAAACTTAAGGGGACAATTCTTCAGATCTCTAATGCAGTCTCACATTGTCAATTCTCCCTCTAGTTCTTCTCTCTTTTACTCTAACTGTGCAAGTGTGTACATACGGCTCCCTTTACTCGAACAGTCTGTCCCACAAATCATGGGCAACTTAGTTTATCCAAACTGTGGTCTCTTTTTTTTTCTCTCCATCCACTGAGACTTCTGAGGTTAGTTTGACTTGCTGCTCTCTCTGTTTTTCCTGGGAAACAACCTCCAGAACCTAAGTTGTTGAGTTGCAGAGTTTATTTCATTTGTTTTTCTTGTCTCAGGGAAATAGCGGTTATCCAATAACTGAACCATTGTTTCATATAGCTTTCTAGTTTCCAACTGTTTAAAATGGGAGGGTAATTTCAATTTCTGATAATCATCATGATGTGAAGTGAAAGTCTATATACTTTCTACTTTACACTCTCTCTATATATACATACACATATGCTGTGCTTAGTTGTCCAGTCGTGTCTGACTCCTCGACCGCATGGACTGTAGCCTGCCAGGCTCTTATGTCCCTGGGAATTCTCCAGGCAAGAATACTGGAGTGGGTTGCCAAGCCTTCCTCCAGTGGACCTTCCTAACCCAGGGATGGAACCCAGATCTGCACTGAGGGTGGATTTTTGACCATCTGAGCCACCAGGAATATCCAAGGATACTGGAGTGGGTTGCCTATTCTTTCTCCAGGGGAACTTCCCAACCCAGGAACCTAACTGGAGTCTGGGTTTAATCCCTGGGTCAGGAAGATCCCCTGGAGAAGGGAATGGCTACCTATTCCAGTATTCTTGTCTGAGAATCCCATGACAGAGGATCCTGGCAGGTTATAATCCATAGGGTTGCAACAAAACTAAGTGACTAAGCATGCACGTACACATACATATATAATATTATTTTTATATATATTATGTATTTACTTTCATAATTCCATTGAGGGATTCTAAAATACCATGTGGCACTAAACTTGTCTCCAATAACTACAGTTGTGTTTATGGTCTGATTTTCATTCTTTGTTTTGGTTTACTTACATAATCCTATAACATACCAATTTTAGAGCAACAACATCAATCTTTATTAAAATGAAGCAGGATTTTTGCTAATTTACCTTCCTATATGGTTTGATTTTTAGCAGAGGTAAATCTAGAGAGTCATTGCTATCTGCTAAAATGAATATAGATTTGGTTGATAGAATCCTATAGGCCACTTTCTAACTGGGATCTTCGGAAATCTGCATAGCTCCTCTGAGGTTCAGTTTCTTCAACTATAAAATGAGAGTGAAATACAAGTACTCATTTTGAAATATTCAGCTTGAAATCATGAATGTATTACATGAACTATAGTGTCTGGCATATAAATGACATGAAAATATATGAGATATAAAATGTATGTGCTATAGAAAAGGATAGGAAACAATAACTTTGTATAATAACTTTGAAAAAGAGAAAAATAACAGAATTTATGTGTGAGAGGCTACTAATTATAAGTCCCTTCTTGGAAAATTTACTTGACCTTTATAAACATCAGTTTTCTCATTTTTACAATGCAATGGTTTAAGTTGATAATTTTGAAAGTTATAAAAGTCAGATTACATGATTTAGGCCTGTTTAATACCATATTTTAGCAAACTAAGCTAACCAGTCACACATGAAGCTCAAATTTTGCTGTTTTTTTTTTCTTTTTTAATATATATTAAGCATTGGCCAGGGGTAGGTTTTTGTGATCACAAAAGGGCTATAGTATCATCATATCTTTTATTTTAATGCAAGTAACTTATTTTCATTCTGGGTTTTATCTTGTAGAAAATTCTATTATTCAAGTTTGTTTTATCTCATAAATCATCTGGAAGGCATTTTTTTTTTTTGTGGTTACTTATCTCTATAATTTTCCCTGAGGGAGAGTGCCCTTATTAAGTCATTCTTCAATAAATGTCCCAAAATATTTCCAGCATGAAAGCAAAGAGATCCTAGAGATAGGGTCTCTAACAATTCAAATAGAAATTCGTGAGGATATGTAAATTTATCTGAATCCACCAGCCCCCCCGCCCCCCCACTGCCCACAGCACTTAACCAAAGGAAACTGTAAAGTCAAATGGAAGGTAGGGAAAAACTATTAAAAACAAAGACAGCTTACATTTTCATTAATTCAAAATGTGGACACTACTTATGCAATGTGTATTGTTTTTTGATGATGTCTGTATGCTGTTAAGATCATAAAAGCTGATAATGAAACTGTCCACATTAAAGAAGAAGAAAAACAATGAAAACAAAATCCTTTTATTTCAATGCTCTTGACCATTCCGCAATTGTTTTGTCACTCAGGAGACTGTGCCCTTTCTTTCCTCAATGCTTCAATCTAAGATATGCATGCTTTGTGTTCACTTTCCTCTCCACTGGCCTGGCCAAGCATGAGATGAGGATACTGATTTTAGGAGCAGGCAGAGGGAGGAGTGGGCCAGGTCTTGCCTGTAGAGACTAGAACGATCTGAGAGTCAGTTACTAAAGTCAAACTGAAACCAAATAAACCTGGGCATCATTTCAAAAATGCTAGAGAAGACTGATTTCCAGGTCCAAGGTGATATGTTAACAACTCAGGATAACAAGAGACTTTTAGTTATTTTGAATAAATTCAGTTTTAATAAAATATTATAAATTATTTTATTTCATCTGATTTAATTCCAGTAAAAATGTTATACCACTGCTTTTACAGGAGGAAATATATAATTATTTGTGATTTCATCCTTTTCCATGTCTACGGAGGACAAAATGAATTGGAAATGTTTGGAAATGTGAAAGGATCTATTATTTTCACCTGTCATCCCCATTATCTGGAATATATGTTAACAGAATTAAATCATGCTGAATCTTACAATCATTAATAAAAAGGGGAAATACTTAGTGACAAAGAGAAACAATACAGCTGAGAAATATACGATGGATATGAAAGGATATGTCTTGAAAGAGGATTTATGAATGGCCAATAAGCATATAAAAACAATACTATTAGTCTTTATAAAACTGAAAATCAAAACCACAATAGATACCACTTCATATCCACTGGGATGGCCATAATAATAATAATAATAATAATAAAGACAAAGGATCACAACCATTGGTGAGGATATGGAGCAATTTGTATCTTTTATGCACTGTTGGTGGCTACTTCCTAACAACAGCCCACTGACCTTCCCTTTCTTAGGGCATTTATTTTAGAAAATTCTTAATTGCAGAATTTTTCTGCCCTTTTGCAATACAAATCATCTACCAGCCCTGGCCAGTTCTAGAACTCAGGAATATCTTTCTCAAGGAGGTGGGAGCCATTCCTGTGAAATATAAAAATCTAAGAAGGTAGTTGTCCCTATCTCCCAGTCCTTATGGGACAGTAGGAATCTTATTTTTATAAGAGACAGTCATGAAACACTAATGGCTAAATCACATTGACCATCTTCCTCCCACAATGTCCTCTAGTACTTTTCCATTAGCTCACCCCTGTATTTAAATATGTATATTTGTCTTTTGTTAAACCATCATCTTTTGTTTCAGTAGAATTGAGTTGAATAGCTCCTCTTTTGCAGTAATCTTGATTTAAACCTCCCTTCCCTGTTTAACTGCATCAGGTGCAATTTTTATTTAATATGTTTATATACAAGAAATAGGGCTTCCCTGGTGGCCCAGTTGGTAAGTGGAAAAGGGAATGGCTATCCTCTCCAGTATTCTTACCTGGAGAATCCCATGAAAAGAGGAACCCGGCAGGTTACAGTCCATGGTGTTGCAAAGAGTCGAACATACTGAGAAACTAAGCACTTTATATAAAAGAAATAGAAAGATACATGTACACAAATATTTACACATGAATGTTCACAACAGTTTTATTTATAGTAGCTAAAAAGTTGACTCAATCAAAATTTCTATCAATTGATGAGGATATGTAATATCCATACATATATTATATGTAATATAATCACACAATGAAATTTTATTTGCCAATTAAAAAAAATTAAAGAACAAGTATATGCCATGATATGGCTGATGCTGCAGTGAAAGAAAACAGTTATGAAAGATAGAATATTATATGATTCAATTTATATGAAGTGTCCAGAATAGACAGTGTCCAGACAGAGAAAGTAGATTGTTGATGGTTTAAAGTTGGGGAGTTGAGAGGCAATGGAGAAGTGACAGCTAACGGGCCCAAATTTTCTCTTAAAGGGAATAAAAATATTCTAAAATTGGATTATGGTTGCACAATGCTGTGAATATATTACACATGCACACACATTGAATCATGCACTTTAAATGTGTGAATTATACTAACATTTTTAAAAGTTCTTTCCAATTACAACACTATCTGTACCTTAAACTGATTTATTTTTCTTTATTATTAATATCTTATATATGATGTGTGTACATCCTTATTTGCTTTTCCACAAGATTGAAAATTCAGCAAGGGTTTTGTTTGTTTTAACATTTATAAGTCAAGATTTTCTGGCACACAGTAGAGTAGCTATGTTAGCCTGGAAAAAAAAAAAGCACAGGCAGAGGCAAAGTTTTGTGTGTGATAGTTTATTTATTCTAGGGAATATGCCTATGGACCAGAAGTGGGAAAAAAAGGAAATGAAACTATGAAGGAGGAAAGTCAACAGAAAAATGAGCCCTAAAGCTGTTATCCACTGTGAAAAGTGGTACTCAATGCACCTGGGACCTTCTAGGGAAATTTGCACATGGATTCTCACAACTGCCCACAAAAAGAACAAAAAAGGGAAGTATTTACCATCAGTGCTTACCTCCCATTGAGTAAGGTCGTCCTATTAGGGTATTCAGTGCCTTAAGCTTTCAATGAGCATTTGTATTGATAAGTAAAAAGTAGGTTCATACAACTTTCTCTGCCATAGAGTAAAAAACCCAGGACAAGAAAATAAGAAAGAATGATTTTAATGTGGCAATGTGCTTTAATTTACATCTGCATCAATCTGCTTGTCTCAGCAATGGCTGGAGTAAAGATTAGGTAGAAAGGATGTGAGGATGTGAGGTAGGAGAAAAACAGTACCAATCAAACTTGATGGACACCCTAGTCCCACTGACTCCATTTCAAAGCATGTGGTCAATAAGACTAGAAGAATCTAAAACATTCACCAGGGTATCAGATAGTATTTGCCTCATTTCTCCATTCCAAGAACTGATGTTCTTTGTTCTTCCTTCTCCTGACTTTATAACATACAGGTATTTCACACCTCATCCTTAGATTCTTTCTTAAGACTTCCTTTTCTGACCATTTGTTCACATAAATTAATCTCCTTCAAATTTCTGAACACTCTAAAAGGGCACCCACAAAACTCAGAGTAAAGTCAAATGAATGTTTAGTTATAGACCCTGAGAGGTTTCACTCATTCTGTTAATGCTGACTAATAAATCAAACAGAACTAGATAACTTTTGGCTGATAGAAGCATTTTTTCCATATGTATCAAAACACTTAACACTGTAGTCAAAACTCTATTGAATCTATACTGAACATTGAGAACGAAAGTGAAATATTTCATCTTACCTTAACAAATGATAGTTATATATAAAATATAAAATGATTCTATTTTCTATTTCTTAATTCAGAAGTCTGCATGTTTGTAGAAGCCTAATTAGGAATGGGAGTCTTCATTAGAATCTCTGTCTGTTACTAAAGTATTTCTGGGATCATAGGCTTAAGTGACCCACTGAGATCATATGGATCTTGCATGTTCAGAGAAGTCTTGGTTGTCCTCGTCCTTGAAACTGAGGAATTGCATCAGTAACATTTCAATAAATACCCTTCCATTCTAAATATTGTTTCATCTGGACCTAATATTCCCAGTAGATTTTACTCTTTACATGGCTTAGACATGTGTCAACATTTGCTTTATATACACTATAGAATCTTTCCAGAAAATTTTTCAAAAGCAAGACTGATTACAGTCTTCCACACCTTTCATCTTTGGTAGGGCTGTAGGTGGTTAAACTTGGATCCTAAAAACTATTCTTTGATTACACAGATTGATGTGATGTTCTCTTTAAACTGACTGAATCTAGCAGTTAATACTCTAATGCAATTTTTCTATTCCCACACAAAAGTGCATACACACAATAGGCACATGCCTCTTTTTGCTGTAAGTGATGAAAACCTGAACCGAATATTTAGGATTCATCTGCCATGTTTTTGAAAATTACTTTCCTCCTTATGGATATATAACATCAGAAAGTGTATTTGTTAAGTTTTGGAAGTTATTTAAATTGTAGGTATATTTCCCCCTCCTAAATAACACATATTCTTTCACTATTTGTGATACAACGAGAATCCATGCAGTTTTGGAACAGAAAACTCCTTACACCAACATTGCATGTGTGCTCAGTCGTGTCCTACTCTACAGCCCCAAGGACTGCTGCCTGCCAAGCTTTTCTGTACAAGGGATTTTCTCTGTGAGAGTACTGGAGTGGATTGTCATTTCCTCCTCCAGGGGATCTTCCCAACCCAGGGACAGAACCTGTTTCTCCTGTATCTCTTGCATTGGCAGGCTGATTCTTTACCATTGAGTGGCCTGGGAACCCACTATATTAATGGATTTTCCAAGCACTTGCCATATAGTTGCAACATATTTAAAAATATAGTAGCTATATCATTTAACAAATATGCTTGACTTTCTCTATTACATTGAAATTTACACAAGAAAATATGCTTTAATCTCAACAACCTCTTTCTGGAGACTAATACTAGTTTTTATATATTTCATATCGAATCCTCATATTCAGTAGATCAAATCATTAATATGCCATAAGTTCTAGATTCAGAATTCATTTTGTAATGTCTGATATGAGAAACAGTGATATTGGCTATGATGTATCAAATTCATATATACTCATCCACTAAGGTTCAGGCTAATGAAGCAAAATATACATCATGGAATACATTTGAACTGTGAGAAAGGAGGGTATTGTGCTGTACCTAAGGTTTGGGAAACTAATCACTTTCTTCCTGACAGTTCCATGTAGACTGTAAGCAACGATCATCTCCCAATTTGGCCAAGGGCATATTAGTAAGACATTTGTTCCCACCCATTTTTCTCTTGTTAAGGAAATAAAATCCTTTCACATATTTTCCAGTCTTCATGTCTTTTCTTTTTACCTTTTTGTGAGCTATTGGTAACAGCATTATCACTTTATTCATACTGTAGTTTTTGCATAAGTTGGCACCAGGACTAATGGTTTGGTACTCTTCTATAGTTCTGGAATGAGGGGTATGTTTTAGTCACTTGGAACTGTAAGAAACACCAAGACTGATTAATTATGTCATGTAATCAAGCACGCACATTACATGATTTTCTGCTATAAGTCAACCATCTCAGCCAGTGTCTGAATAAATAAGGAAGCCACTATCTTCCTATTATAAATATAGTTATTAATATTCCTTCAAGGAAGGTTGGCCCTTCAAAAGGCCATTGCCTCTGAATCACTCTGAGATGATTGAATAAAAACATACCAATTAGAGTCAACAAACAGGTCCTTGACTTTTCCTCCTATATGCTATGTGTGGCAGGTATCTTTATATCTTCCTGCGTGTTTTTAAACTCATAGGTTTTTATGCCAGGCTAGTATCAATAAAACAACCATTGATGTCAGTGTTCCTGTAGCACCAAGTGATGTCTGTTCTGAGCTCATGTTTTATAGATTCATAGGAACAATCATTCCAGATTTCCTTCCTGCTCTGGAAGCCAATTTCAAGAAAAATTAAGTGTACACAATGCTATTTTAAAAGAATATTTCAAGTGAAGTCAATCTAAAAATATCAGCCATTATAGAAAATATTTTTGAGGGGAAAAACAAACAAACAAACAAACCTCCAGTGAGTTATAAAATCCCTCTCCTAATTCTCTGGCAAACTCTAAGGCTTGTATCAGTAATGGTTGCGTGAAATACTTGTCTTGGAATGGGTGGCGTGAATGAATCAAGATAAGCATGATCAGAATTAGCAGTGTCTTTCCAGGCTTGGTGCATACAAGGTAGATGGTTCTTCTGGTCTCAACAACATTTTTTTCAATTCTAAGTGTTCTACATAACTTATTGATTATTAAATTTGGAAGGAAACAATACTAAACTGCACCCTTTGTTGTTCACCCATTCAGTGTCTAGGTACATCCCATCAATCAAGTGGACATATGTTCACTGCCCCTTCCTTATCATTCATTAGGGTGTGCCTTGGGTCACAGGATTTATGTGACAATTACACCTTAGATTCCACAGGAAAGATTGGCTCTACGTGTCCCCTTTCTAGGGTTTTTGTCCACTTTGAATGAAGGCACGTGTGCTTACTATTAACATTTTAACCAACAAATCTGGACCGTACAAACCAGTTTACACAGAATCAGTTTTAAGATCCCAGCTAAGAATTGTGAATGACATATTAGGTTCTAGTAACTTTCCTAACCTATGCTTGCAAATAACAGGGATTCTCTACTCTACGATCTCCCCTTAAAGCAACCTGGATAAGACCTGCTATATATTTCCTTCAGATCTTATAGTAGAGAAGGAACTTGTGATCCCTGCTCATATTTCAAAGTGACTAGGAAACATTCATGGAGGTGGAATAAGTTCCTCAAAGTCACCAGCTCCTAAGAGTGTAGCTATATGACTCCATTGGATGTGATGTCTGCCTTAGCATCCATTTTAAGTGGCCAAGAGGCCTGCCTGCAGGGGCCTTGAATTGATACTGGCCTCTCCTTGACTATATAATACAGAGTCACAAGTAAATATAACTTCCTGGTTTGATTCTCCCTACACCCTTTGTGATAAGCACTGTCCCCTGCCTCCCAAGGCCTTCCCTCCATAGTTCCCTCAGCAAAGCCTCACTGTTTTTGGTTTGAATAGACCAATCTGGCCTTGGACTGGGGAACTTCAGTACACTCCACCCATGGACCCTAATAGAGTTATGTGCTCCATGTCCTGTCAAAGTCTCTCTGTCTGCACCCTGCCTTACTTAACCCTCTTGCAGGGTCTCTGAAGGCATTTAGTGTAACTCCCCCTGCCTCTGGGGCCATGTAACAAACGTCAGTATTTCATTTACTTTGTGATCTTTTGTTGAAACTTGGTTCACCATCTGACCTTCTAGGATCTACTGAACAAATGTTAATTTAGCAAAGTCACAGCATCAGCTGTGAAGACATGCACTAAAAATGTAGGGTCTTGGGGTCTGGATAAACACTGTGTTTAACTTGAAAACTGTAGACCTGCTAACTCTGAAGTTTAGTAAAGACACTTTTACAATATAACAAACAAAAGAGTTTCTTCTGTTAGGTACACATTAGGTATACATTAACGTTAAGTTATGCAAAAAGTAAAAATGGTTGTCTGAGGAGGCCTTACAAAGAGCTGTGAAACGAAGAGAAGCGAAAAGCAAAGGAAAAAAGGAAAGATATTCCCATTTGAATGCAGAGTTCCAAAGAATAGCCAGGAGAGATAAGAAAGCCTTCCTCAGGAATCAATGCAAAGATATAGAGGAAAACAACAGAATGGGAAAGACTAGAGATCTCTTCAAGAAAATTAGAGATACCAAGGGAATATTTCATGCAAAAATGGGCTCAATAAAGGACAGAAATGGTATGGACTTAAAAGAAGCAGAAGATATTAAGAAGAGGTGGCAAGAATACACAGAAGAACTGTACAAAAAAGATCTTCATGACTCAGATAATCATGACGGTGTGATTACTCACCTAGAGCCAGACATCCTGGAATGTGAAGTCAAGTGGGCCTTAGAAAGCATCACTACGAACAAAGCTAGTGGAGGTGATGGAGTTCCAGTTGAGCTATTTCAAATCCTGAAGATGATGCTGTGAAAGTGCTGCACTCAATATTCCAGCAAATTTAGAAAACTCAGCAGTGGCCACAGGACTGGAAAAGGTCAGTTGTCATTCCAATCCCTAAGAAAGGCAATCCAAAAGAATGCTCAAACTACCACACAAATGCACTCTCTCACACGCTAGTAAAGTAATGCTTCAAATTCTCCAAGCCAGGCTTCAGCAATAGATGAACCATGAACTTCCAGATGTTCAAGCTGGTTTTAGAAAAGGCAGAGGAACCAGAGATCAAATTGCCAATATCTGCTGGATCATTGAAAAAGAAAGAGAGTTCCAGCAAAACATCTATTTCTGCTTTATTGACTATGCCAAAGCCTGCGACTGTGTGGATCACAATAAACGGTGGAAAATTCTGAAAGAGATGGGAATACCAGACCACCTGACCTGCCTCTTGAGAAACCTGTATGCAGGTCAGGAAGCATCAGTTAGATCTGGACATGGAACAACAGACTGGTTCCAAATAGGAAAAGGAGTACGTCAAGGCTGTATATTGTCACCCTGCTTAATTAACTTATATGCAGAGTACATCATGAGAAACGCTGGGCTGGAGGAAGCATGCTGGAATTAAGATTGCCGGGAGAAATATCAATAACCTCAGATATGCAGATGACACCACCCTTATGGCAGAAAGTGAAGAGGAACTAAAGAGCCTCTTGATGAAAGTAAAAGAGGAGAGTGAAAAAGTTGGCTTAAAGCTCAACATTCAGAAAACTAAGATCATGGCATCCGGTCGCATCACTTCATGGCAAATAGATGGGGAGACAGTGGAAACAGTGTCAGACTTTCTTTTTTGGGGCTCCAAAATCACTGCAGATGGTGACTGCAGCCATGAAATTAAAGGACGCTTGCTCCTTGGAAGGAAAGTTATGACCAACCTAGGTAGCATATTAAAAGCAGAGACATTACTTTGCCAACAAAGGTCCATCTGGTTAAGGCTATGGTTTTTCCAGTGGTCATGTATGGAGGTGAGAGTTGGACTGTGGAGAAAGCTGAGCGCCGAAAAATTGATGCTTTTGAACTGTGGTGTTGGAGAAGGCTCTTGAGAGTCCCTTGGACTGCAAGGAGATCCAACCAGTCAATCCTAAAGGAGATCAGTCCTGGGTGCTCATTGGAAGGACTGAGGCTGAAGCTGAAACTCCAGTACTTTGGCCACCTCATGCAAAGAGTTGACTCATTGGAAAAGACCCTGATGCTGGGAGGGATTGGGGGCAGAAGGAGAAGGGGACAACAGAAGATGAGATGTCTGGATGGCATCACCGACTAGATGGGCATGAGTTTGAGTAAACTCCGGGAGTTTGTGATGGACAGAGAGGCCTGGCGTGCTGTGATTCATGGGGTCACAAAGAGTCGGACACGACTGAGTGACTGAACTGAACTGAACGTAAGTAAGGTATTGTTTCTTTTATTGGCTTATTAGAGAAAAGGGGTTTTGCTTTCTTATTCTGTTTATTCTCATTGAGAGTTCTTATCGATCTCTTTGTTAAAATCTGCCTCCAAGCCTGCACAAAAAAAATAGAAAAATGTATTCCTCATCAAAATCTGGCATCTTACACATGAACTGAGGGATCAAGATGATGATTCAGATTATTAAAGTAATGGATAGCATAAGAATTCTAGACATAGTTAGAGTATGCTGCTACCTATGGTTCAAATAGTTTCTGTTTTCGAAGGGCTTATATTGATTATTACAATGATGAAAACTAAGAAAACACTTTCAACTTCTATTAATATTAAGCTTTATCTTTGGATCACAACAAACTGTGGAAAATTCTTCAAAGGATGGGAATACCAGACCACCTGACCTGTCTCCTGAGAAATCTGTATGCAGGTCAAGAAGCAAAAGTTAGAACTGGACATGGAACAACAGAAATGTTTCAAATCAGAAAAGGAGTAGGTCATGGCTGTATATTGTCACCCTGCTTATTTAACTGATATGCAGAGTACATCATGAGAAATGCCAGGCTGGATGAAGCACAAGCTGGAATCAAGATTGTCAAGAGAAATATCAATAACATCAGATATGCAGATGATACCACCCTTATGGAAGAAAGCGAAGAACTAAAGAGTCTCTTGATGAAAGTGAAAGAGGAGAGTGAAAAATTTGGCCTAAAACTCAACATTCAGAAAACTAAGATTATGGCATCCAGTCCCATCACTTCATGGCAAATAGATGGGGAAACAGTGGAAACAGTGATAGAATTTATTTATTTATTTATTTATTTGGCTCCAAAATCACTGCAGATGATGCTGCAGGTGACTACAACAATGAAATTAAAGATGTTTGCTCCTTGGGAGAAAAGCTATGGCCAACCTAGACAGTATATGAAAAAGCAGAGACATTACTTTGACAACAAAGGTCCATCTAGTCAAAGCTATGGTTTTTCCAGTAGTCACATATGGATGTGAGAGTTGGACTATAAAGAAAGCTGAGTGCCAAAGAATTGATACTTTTGAACTGTGGTGTCAGAGAAGACTCTTTTGAGATCTGTTGGCCTGCATGGAGATCAAACCAATCTATTCTAAAGGAAATCAGTACTGAATATTCATTGGAAGTACTGATGCTGAAGCTGAAACTCCAATACTTTGGCCACCTGATGTGAAGAACTGACTCACTAGAAAAGATCCTGATGCTGGGAAAGATTGAAGGCGGAAGAAAGGGACAACAGAAGATGAGGTGGTTGGATGGCATCACCGACTCGATGGACATGAGTTTGAGTAAGCTCCAGGAGTTGTTGATGGACAGGGAAGCCTGTTATGCTGCAGTCCATGGGGTTGCAAAGATTTGGGCACGACTGAGAGACTGAAATGAACTAAAATTCATTGCCTGAGCTATAATTATTATTTTTTTTTAGTTAAAACAGTACTCTAACTCATGTATCCGAATAAAAGTAACATAAATATTTCTAGATTTTTCTTGTTAAAACTTTTTAAAAGAAATAAACCTCACTACTTTTCTGAAAGAAAATTGTATATGTACCTTTTTAAAAAATTAAATCAGATAATACATAAAAATATGAAGACAAGTGAATAGTGACTAAATCACTTTATCTGAACTTAAAAGCTGCAACCATTTAATAAATCTTTCAATACTTCTTATGTATCCACAAAAATAGAATAACAGCATTTTCTTAATTTAAAAATGAATTTAAATATTATCCTATCTGGTTGTTATAGAGTAGCAAGTATTGTTTCAGTCAGATATTAAAGATATTTTTAAACATGTAAAATATTGCCATTTTTTATATTGAACTAATTCTTCTCTGCCAAAAAATATTATGAAAGCTGAAGAATCTAATGTCTCTTCATGTAACTGAATCTATACCCCAAAAATTTCCAAAAAGAGAGAAAGGCAGGAAATAAAGAAGAAAAAAAGAAAGAAGAACTTCCTATCCACAGATGGTGTCAGTGGTAAACTCTTCCACATATTAAAGGAGAAAATAATATAAACATTACACACATTTATCAAAAAAATGAAAATGTGAGCTTACTTTCTAACTCATTTTATGGGGTTAGCCCGACTCTTACATCAAAAGTCACAAGAAAACTATAAGAAAGAACTGTTACAGGTAGTAACTCTCATGAATCAAAAATATAGGGATATATGAACATGATAAAACCATTACCAAATAGGGTTTATTTCAGAAAGGCAAAGTTGGCTAATCACTTGTGGATTATCAAGGATAAAAACCATGATCATCATAATTGAGAAAAAAGTTATTTAATAAATCTCAATATTAGTTTACTTAAAAAACAAATAAAAATATTTTAACTCAACTAAGAATAGAAACAGTCTCCTGAATTATTTTCAAAATGTCTACAATTAACACCATGCTGGGGAATTACTGAGTGCTTATCTCCTGCCTTGGGTAGAAAGCAAATATGTCCACTATTACTATTTTATCCAACATTTTACTAGTGGTATTAGAGTACAATAAGAAAGAAGATGAACTAAGATGTTTAAAATTAAAAAGGAAGATGTAAGACAATTATTTTTAGAATACTTAATTACTTATTTAAAATTCCAGATGGATAAATAAACATTTATAATCAACATGTGAATTTGGTAAAGTTAATATACACAAAACTTATAAACCAAAAAAATTATTTCTTTATACTAGCCAACAACTGAGCTATCAGGGAAGCACAACAAATAATTGGCAAATTATAAATATTATTTAAAATTACATCAAGAAGCATAAAATATTGTTGGTGGGAGTGCAAACTAGTATAGCCGCTTTAGAGAACAGTGTGGAGATTTCTTAAAAAACTGGAAATAGAACTGCCATATGACCCAGCAATACCACTTCTGGGCATACACACCGAGGAAACCAGATCTGAAAGAGACACATGCACCCCAATGTTCATCGCAGCACTGTTTATAATAGCCAGGACATGGAAGCAACCTAGATGCCCATCAGCAGACGAATGGATAAGGAAGCTGTGGTACATATACACCATGGAATATTACTCAGCCATTAAAAAGAATTCATTTGAACCAGTTCTAATGAGATGGATGAAACTGGAGCCCATTATACAGAGTGAAGTAAGCCAGAAAGATAAAGAACATTACAGCATACTAACACATATATATGGAATTTAGAAAGATGGTAATGATAACCCTATATGCAAAACAGAAAAAGAGACACAGATGTACAGAACAGACTTTTGGACTCTGTGGGAGAAGGCGAGGGTGGGATGTTTCGAGAGAACAGCATCGAAACATGTATATTATCTATAGTGAAACAGATCACCAGCCCAGGTTGGATGCATGAGACAAGTGCTCGGGCCTGGTGCACTGGGAAGACCCAGAGGAATCGGGTAGAGAGGGAGGTGGGAGGGGGGATCTGGATGGGGAATACATGTAACTCCATGGCTGATTCATGTCAATGCATAACAAAACCACTACAATATTGTAAAGTAATTAGCCTCCAACAAATAAAAATAAATGAAAAAAAAAAGGGGGGGTAGAGTCATAAAAAAAAAAAAAAGCATAAAATACCTAGGACTCATAATAAGTGAAACTGAGTGAAATTTCTACTCTGAAAACTCTAAGATATTGCTAAGAAGAATTAAAAACTTAAATAGATGCTTCTGAATGAGAAGATTCTGTATAAGCATGTCTATTGTCCCTAAATTGATGTAACTGATCTATAGATTGAATTCAATGTCAATTAATATCCAATGATCAAGCAAAATTTTGAAGATACAAGAAAAGTAGTACAGCTAAATCAGACTTAAGATAAAATTGGAAAACTTATACAACCAAAGTAAAGACATACTATAAAACCACAATTAAGATAATGTGATATAGATACATGTGTATGTAAAAAGACTACTGAAAATACTGGTGATCCCCAAAACAGATACAATCACCTAATGTACATAACATTCTAATCTAAACAAAGGCATCTCTGTAGTTGGCAGCAAGTTAGTCCTTTCAATAAATGAAGCTGGAGCCATTGAATATCAGCACAGAAAAAAATAAATTTTATTATTTCCTCTCACTGCTATCTCACTAATATCTTCAAAAACTTGAGAAAGAAAGACTTATTAAGCAGAACATGAAAAATATTAAAGGAATGCATAAGGAAAAAAATAACATTTTAGGACTTCAAAAAATACATCTTTAAAACAGTGCAAATGGAAACCATACAGTAGAAAAACAAAGGTACAATTCATATATATGACATAGTAGTCATATACAGAATATGTAAGAAACTACAAGTTAATTTTTTAAGAGATAAAGTACAAGATAAAACTTGGCCAAAAGCCTTGAACTGAAACTTTATCAATGAGAATACCAAAACAGCCAAAGAGCATACACATTTTATCAGAATTAGTAATAGTTATGAAAATGCAAATTTAAACAAGATCAAGATCATTAAACAGGCACTAAAATGGCAAAAATAAAAACACTGAAAATTCCTGTGTTTGTGAAGATATACAGCAATTCAAGCTGGCATATGTTATTGTTGTAGTGTAAATTGGCAAAACAGTTTCAGAAAACTCATTGTCAGACTAAAAAAAAATAAATATACATTTACCTCATAATTCAACAAATCTACTCTTAGTTATGTGCCTAAAAGAAATAAGTGCATATGGCTAAAGAGTCATTTTCAAGAATTCTCATTCAACCTCTATTCATAATACTCCAAAACTGAAAATATCAGTCAACAGTGGAATGAAAGAAAACATTGTGAGTAAATACATACTAAACTACAATAAAAACAATAAAATTAAAAAAAAATTTCTTTTCTGCTTTCGTGGTTATATTGGTATAGACATGTGAAACTTACTGAGTTGTAAACATTATGTTAGTGCACCTTATTGTATGTGTGTTATACCTTAATAACAAATTAAGAATTAATTTGTAGTATATATGCTATTTTTAATCAATCAGCGTTATTTACAGAATTGTAGATTTTAGGGTTTTATCTTGTATTATTGAGATTGTTTTCTGAACACTTTGTTCTTTATTTCTTAATATACTTTGTAATATTTTTAACAGCTTTGTTGAGATGTAATTCACACAATATAGAACCCACCCATTCAAAGTATATTTTTTAGCATATTCACAGGGTTGTGAATTCAATATCTCTTAGCATATTCACAGGGTTGCACAACTATCACCCAAACTAATTATGAAAGATCATCGTTTCTCTAAAAGAAATTGCACACCAATCAGCTATCACTTCTTCACCCCAACCCTCACCAAGCAACTCTTAGCAAACCCTAACCAACTTTGTGTCTCTAAAGATTTGCCAATTTTAGACACTTCATGTAATGGAATCTTAGAACAGTTTGTCTTTTGTGAATAGCTTCTTTAATTTAATGCAATGCTTTCAGGGTCAGCCACATTGTAACATGTATCACTTCATTTCTTTTTTTAACTGCTGAATAATATTTCATCTTATGGAGATATATCTATATACATGTGTATATGTGTGTGTGTGTGTATATACATATATATTAGATTTTATTTACCCTTTCATTAGTAGGTGGACATTTGGCTTGCTTCAACTTTTTGACTATTATGTGAAATGCTGCTAAAAACAGATGTTTTGTGTACAAGTTTGTGTGTGAAGGTGTATTTTCCTTTCTCTTAAGTGGGCACATAGGAGTGGAATATCTAGCTCATATGGTAAATAACTTTTGAAGCAACTTCCAGTGTATTCCAGAGTGGCTGTACCTCTTTACATCCCTTCTAGTGTATCCACTCCCTCATCAACACTTGCTATTGTCCATATTTTTCTATTGTTGTTAGTACTGCAGTGTAGTTTTGCATTTTTTAATATATAGAAATATGCATTTGTAGGAAATTCACATATATTTTTGAAAATAAACTCTTTTTTTCCAAATGTATTTTGTTTAAATTCTATTGCAATGGTATGGGTATGTTCTTCCTCTCAAAAGGTTAGTTACACTGATATCTTTAATTAAATTTCATTCAGTACTCTTTGCTTTGCATTTAACTTTGAAGCTAATACAGAAATGTTGGTGCTTTTCTTTGGCTACTTCATTTACTTTAGAAAAAAACGAAAGTTTCTCAGTCATGTCTGACTCTTTGCCACCCCATGGACTGTAATCCATGGAATTCTCCAGGCCAGAATACTGGAGTGGGTAGCCTTTTCCTTCTCCAGGGGATCTTTTCAACCCAGGGATTGAATGTCTTCCACATTGCAGGCAGATTCTTTACTAGCTGAGTCACAAGGAAGCCCTCATTTACTTTCAGTTCAGTTCAGTTCAGTTGCTCAGTTGTGTCTGACTCTTTGCGACCCCATGAATCGCAGCACGCCAGGCTTCCCTGTCCATCACCAACTCCCAGAGTCTACCCAAACCCATGTCCATAGAGTTGGTGATGCCATCCAACCATCTCATTCTCTGTCGTCCCCTTCTCCTCCTGCCCCCAATCCCTCCCAGCATCAGGGCTTTTTCCAATGAGTCAACTCTTCGCATGAGGTAGCCAAAGTATTGGAGTTTCAGCTTCAACATCAGTCCTTCCAATGAATACCCAGGACTGATCTCCTTTAGGATGGATTGGTTGGATCTCCTTGCAGTCCAAGGGACTCTCAAGAGTCTTCTCCAACACCATGGTTCAAAATCATCAATTTTTCAGTGCTCAGCTGTCTTTATAGTCCAACTCTCACATCCATACATGACCACTGGAAAAACCATAGCCTTGACCAGACGAACCTTGTTGGCAAAGTAATGTCTCTGCTTTTTAATATGCTATCCAGGTTGGTCATAACTTTTCTTCCAAGGAGTAAGCACCTTTTAATTTCATGGCTGTAATCACCATCTGCAGTGATTTTGGAGCCCCAAAAAAGAAAGTCTGACACTGTTTCCACTGTCTCCCCATCTATTTCCAATGAGGTGATGGGACCAGATGCCATGATCTTAGTTTTCTGAATGTTAAGCTTTAAGCCAACTTTTCACTCTCCTCTTTCACTTTCATCAAGCGGCTTTTTAGTTCACCTTCACTTTCTGCCATAAGGGTGGTGTCATCTACATATCTGAGGTTCTTGATATTTCTCCCGGCAATCTTGATTCCAGCTTGTGCTTCATCCAGCCCAGCATTTCTCATGATGTACTCTGCATTAGATATGATTTTAATTTTACATTTCAAACTGTCTGATTTATTTTACTTTGCACTTGTTTCCAACAACATACTTTGACCTTTATTTTCTGTTCCCTCATTTTGTATTTTCTGTTTTTTATATTGCTTTTTATTTTTTGTAATTGTTGCAATAGATGATGATTTGTTTACCTGTTCTCTTAGAAACCCACCCTACGGTCTTTCCTAGATTTATAGAATTTGATTCTGAAGCTACCATGATGATGATTTATATTTTCGTATAAATCTCATGTTCAAATGTATCAACTTCAGAATACAAAGAGTTATACATCAACTAAAGCTCCATTATATATGTATTTATGTTATTATGTTAATACATATTCCAGATATAAATACAATTACATATATATATATATATCAATTTATATTTTGTTCTCCCTTAACCTACTAAAGATATGGACTTTTTGATGTACATTCTGAATTTCTTTACCACTATACTAAATAAAATTATAATTGCATTCTAGTATGCATGTTTTAAGGAAAATTACTATAATAATTGGCTTCCTAGGTGGCACAGTGATAAGATTCCACCTGCCAATGCAGGAGACACAAGAGACATTGGTTCTATCCCTGGGTTGGTTGGGAAGATTCCCTGGAGTAGGAAATGGCAACTGCTTCCGGTATTCTAGCCTGGAAAACTCTATGAACAGAAGAACCTGGTGGGCTATGATCCGTGGGGTCACAAAGAGTCTGACATGACTGAGCATGTGCACACACACACACATACACACACAATAATTTACCAAAATAGTATAATTTAATTTTATATTAATCTATGTTTAGTCACTGCCTGTCTTTAAAATAAAAACTATCCCATTTAAATATACAAAGTGTTTCATTAGAATCATGACACTTTCATCATAATAAATATATACAAGTACATAGGATAAGCAAAGTGAATGTAATTCTAAATCCAATTTGAAAATATTGGCATGAATTAAAATTTTATTTTTCCTTTCTGTAATTAATATGTTTCCTAACTCAGTCAACTAAAATATTTTGGTAAAAATAGGTATCCCAAGAATCTGTAGTGTGATCTCTGGACACACTTCCCATAAAAGTAATTAAGACTGTGGGCAGGAATCCCTTAGAAGAAATAGAGTAGCCATGAGTGTCAACAAAAAAGCCCCAAATGCAGTACGTGGATGCAATCTCAAAAACGACAGAATGATTTCTGTTCATTTCCAATACAAACCACTCAATATCACGGTAATCCAAGTCTATTCCTGGCCAGAAATGCTGAAGAAGGTGAAGTTGAATGGTTCTTTGAAGACCTACATGAACTTTTAGAACTAACACCCCAAAAAGATGTCCTTTTCATTATAGGGACAGGAACGCAAAAGTAGGAAATCAAGAAACATCTGGAGTAACAGGCAAATTTGACTTTGGAGTAAGAATGAAGCAGGGTAAAGGCTAATAGAGTTTTGAAAGAGAATGCACTGGTCATAGCAAACACCCTCTTCCAACAACACAAGAGAAGACTCTACACATGGACAACACCAGATGGCCAACACCGAAATCAGATTGATTATATTCTTTGCAGTCAAACATGGAGAAGCTCTATACAGTCAGCAAAAGCAAGATTGGAAGCTGACTGTGGCTCATCAGTTCAGTTCAGTTCAGTCGCTCAGTTGTGTCCGACTCTTTGCGACCCCATGAACCACAGAACGCCAGGCCTTCCTGTCCATCACCAACTCCCAGAGTCTACCCAAACCCATGTCCATTGACTCAGTGATGCCATCCAACCATCTTATCCTCTGTCATCCCCTTCTCCTGCCCTCAATCTTTCCCAGAAATAGCAATCCAAGGGACTAAAGAGTCTTCTTCAAACCACGGTTCAAAAGCTCAGTTCTTTGGCGATCAGCTGCACCATCTGCAGTGATTTTGGAGCCCAGAATAATAAAGTGTCTCACTCTGTTTCCACTGTTTCCCCATCTATTTGCCATGAATGAACTCCTTATTGCCAAATTCAGACTTAATTGAAGAAAGTGGGCAAAACCACTAGATCATTCAGGTACGCCCTAAATCTAATTGCTTATGATTATACAGTGGAAGTGAGAAATAGATTTAAGGGCCTATATCTGATAAACAGTGTGCCTGATGAACTATGGATGGAGGTTTGTCACATTGTACAACAGACAAGGAGCAAGACCATCCCCAAGAAAAAGAAATGCAAAGAAAGCAAAATGGCTGTCTGAGGAGGCCTTACAAGTAGCTGTGAAAAGAAGAGAAGCAAAACGCAAAGGAGAGAAGGAAAGATATAAGCATCTGAACACAGAGTTCCAAAGAACAGCAAGGAGAGAAAAGAAAGCATCCTCTGCGGTCAGTGCAAAGAAATAGAGGAAAATAATAGAATGGGAAAGACTAGAGATCTCTTCAAGATAATTAGAGATACAAAGGGGACATTTCATGCAAAGATGGGCTCAATAAAGGACAGAAATGGTATGGAGCTAACAAAAGCAGATGGTATTAAGAACAGGTGGCAAGAATACACAGAAGAGCTGTACAAAAAGTTCTTCATGACCCAGATAATCATGATGGTGTGGTCACTCACTTAGAGCCAGCCATCCTGTAATGTGAAGTCAAGTGGGCCTTAGGAAGCATGACTATGAATAAAGCTAGTGGAGGTGATGGAATTCCACTTGAACTATTTCAAATCCTGAAAGATAATGCTGTGAAAGTGCTGCACTCAATATGCCAGCAAATTTGGAAATCTCAGCAGTGGCCACAGGACTGGAAAAGGTCAGTTTTCATTCCAATCCCAAAGAAAGGCAATGCCAAAGAATGCTCGAACTACAGCGCAATTGCACTCATCTCACAGCTAGCAAAGTAATGCTCAAAATTCTCCAATCCAGGCTTCAGCAATACGTGAACTGTGAACTTCCAGATGTTCAGGCTGGATTTAGAAAAGGCAGAGGAACCAGAGATCAAATTGCCAAAATCTGCTGGATCATCAAAAAAGCAAGAGAGTTCCAGAAAAACATCTATTTCTGCTTTACTGACTATACCAAAGCCTTTGACTGTGTGGATCACAATAAACTGTGGAAAATTCTGAAAGGGATAGGAATACCAAACCACCTGACTGGCCTCTTGAGAAACCTGTATGCAGATCAGGAAGCAACAGTTAGAACTGGACATGGAACAATAGACTGGTTCCAAATCAGGAAAGGAGTACGTCAAGGCTGTATATTGTCACCCTGATTATTTAACTTATATGTTAATACATTATGAGAAACGCTGGGCTGGATGAAGCACAAGCTGGAATCAAGATTGCCGGGAGAAATATCAATAACCTCACATATGCAGATGACACCACTCTTATGGCAGAAAGTGAAGAAGAGCTAAAGAGCCTCTTGATGAAAGTGAAAGAGGAGAGTGAAAAAGTTGGCTTAGAGCTCAACATTCAGAAAACTAAGATCATGGCATCCGGTCGCATCACTTCATGGCAAATAGATGGGGAAACAGTGGAAACAGTGGCTGACTTTCTTTTTTGGGTCTTCAAAATCACTGCAGATGGTGTTTGCAGCCATGAAATTAAAACACCCTTACTCCTTGGAAAGAAAGTTATGACCAACCTAGATAGCATATTAAAAAGCAGAGACATGACTTTGCCAACAAAGGTCTGTCTAGTCAAGGCTATGGTTTATCCAGTGGTCATGTATGGATGTGAGAGTTGGACTATAAAGAAAGCTGAGCACAGAAGAATTGATACTTTTGAACTGTGGTGTTGAAGAAGACTCTTGAGAATCCCTTGGACTGCATGAGATCCAACCAGTCCATCCTAAAGGAGATCAGTCCTGGGTGTTCATTGGAAGGTCTGATATTAAAGCTGAAACTCCCATATTTGGCCACCTGATGAGAAGAGCTGACTCATTTGAAAGACCCTGTTGCTGGGAAAGATTGAGGTCAGGGGGAGAAGGGGACAACAGAGAATGATATGGTTGGATTGCATTACTGACTCGATGGACATGTGTTTGGGTAGACTCCACGAGTTGGTGATGGTCAGGGAGGCCTGGTGTGCGATGGTCCATGGGGTTGCAGGGAGCTGGACATGACTGAGCAACTGAACTGGCTGAGAGAAGTAGTCAATTTCAGTTCTAGTGAAAGGTACTGAGTAAGCCTGGGACATTGGGATATGACGTAAAATACAGAGCTTATTGTATATTACCATGGCCACATAGAAGAAGCAAGAACAAAGTTCCACCATCTGATGATACAGGTGGCTCTTGAACATTCCTCTACCCATGAACTCAGGAAACGTTCAACTACACAGTGAACAATTATCTCTAAACCAAATTCAAGTGTTAACTGTCTCTATACATCAAGTAAATGAGAAAATATACACACGGAAACAGATAGGAAAGACTGAGATATACTCTTGCTATAGACCTCACCCCAGCACAGTGCCGTACCATCTATAGGGAACTCCCAATTCCCAGTGTCTCTCTGAGGAGTGAGGGGTCTGGATCCTGTGGTGACTACAGTTGATAACACTGCATTGAACATTCTGAAATCAGCTATATGAGATAGATTTTAAATGCTTTCAAAAAAATCAAGCCAAAACAAAATGGTAAATATGTGAGGTGATGGATATATTAATCAACTTGATGAAGGAAGTTTTTTCAGAATGTATATGTATAGTTAATCATCATGATGCACATTTAAAGTATGTTACAATTTTATCTGTCAATTTAAACTCAATAAAGGTGGAAAATTACAGAAGCCAACATAAAAGTTCTTTCAATGGTCAGAGTTGAACATCAAAAGAATAATGACAGTAAAAGGACAAAACAAAACTTGTTTCACTATGAACAAGTAGATGTACTTTGTGATGCTAAAATATATTTGTTAGTCACCTGTAAAGGATTCTAAAGCACCATATATTTTTTCTGAAATTAATAAATAATGGAAAATAATTAAATATGTAATTGTCTTCATTTTCTCAGACAAACTACACTGTTTCAAAGCATTCTACTATTTGATGGAGGAAAGTCATTTTTTTCTTCTTGTCAGATATTTACAACTAACAGATATAGAAGGAAGAATAAAATTTTTAAGAATCACCATTTGTAACCATTCATTAATAGTAAATCTAGGCAAGGATTATCAATGAATACTAAATCCATTATGTGAAAGGTTAATGAAAAATTTTATAAGGGATGATTGAGCCTGAAAACACATGAACCTACTTATCTATCTTAACTTCACAATCATAGGGGCAAATAGATACTACGAATTTTCTGATTTGATGCAAAATGATATACATCTCCTAAAGAGAAATAACTACCGTCCCAAATAAATCTCAATCTAATCAAGCCTCTTGTTTAATCAGTTAAAAAATGAGGAAGCAAGTAGGATACTCTACAGATACTCTACAGGTCAAATGGATTCAGCTTAAAATAGACCAAAAAAAAAATCAAAGTATAGTTAATTTACATTATATTAGTTTCAACTATACAAATAGTGATTCAATATTTTATATATTACACTCCATTTAAAGTTATTACAAAATCATGGCTATATTTCTCTGAGCTATACAATATTTCCTTGTTATTTATTTATACATTGTAATTCATATCTCCTAATTTCCAATTCATATCTTGTCCCTCCTTCCTTCTCTTTCCTGATGATAATCATTCATTTATTCTCCATGTTTGTGAGTCTGTCTCTGTTTTGTAATATTTATTTGTCTTAGTTTTTTTATTTTTCACATATAAGTGAAAACAGTATTTTTCCTTCTTTGTTTGACTTATTTCATTAAGTATAATGCCCTCCTGCTGCTGCTGCTGCTGCTAAGTCATTTCAGTCGTGTCCGACTCTGTGCGACCCCATAGAGGGCAGTCCACCAGGCTCCCCCGTCCCTGGGATTCACCAGGTAAGAACACTGGAGTGGGTTGCCATTTCCTTCTCCAATGCATGAAAGTGAAAAGTGAAAGTGAAGCCGCTCAGTCCTGTCTGACTCTTATCGACCCCATGGACTGCAGCCTACCAGGCTCCTCCGTCCATGGGATTTTCCAGGCAAGAGTACTGGAGTGGGGTGCCGTTGCCTTCTCCAATAATGCCCTCCAGGTCCATTCAAACTGTGGCACAAGGCAGAATCTCATTCTTTGTTATGACTGGGTAACATTTCATATATATACACACATATATCTCATCTTCTTTATCCACTCATCTATTGACGGAATCTTAGGTTGCTTCTGTATCTTGGCTATTGTAAATAATGCTACTACAAATACTGGAGTGCATGAATCTTTTCAAAGTACTGTTTTCATTTTCTTCAGATATATACACAGCAATTGAACTGCTGAATCATATGGTAGTTCTGCTTTTAGTTTTTTGAAGAAACTCCTACTGTTTTCTATAGTGCCTGTATCAATTTAATTTCTCACCAATAGTGTATGAAGATTGCTTTTTTCCACATCCATGTGAATGTTTGTTATCTATAGAATTCTGACAGGTGTGAAGTGGATATCACCGGGGTTTTTATTTGCATTTCTCTGATTATTAGTGATGATGAGCATCTTTTCATTTGCTTATTGGCATGTAAATCTTCTTTGGGAAGTGTCTACTTAGGTCTTCTGCCCATTTTTAAACCAGGTTTTTTTTTTTTTATATTGAGTTATATGAGCTGTTTATATATTTTGTATATTAACTCATAGGTCATATCACTTGCAATTTTTTTTTCCATTCAGTAGACTTTTTGTTTTGTCAATGGTTTCCTTTGCTGTGGAAATGCTTTTAAATTTAATTAGGTTCCATTTGTTTATGTTTGCTTTTGATTCTTTTGCCTGAGGAAACAGATCTTAAAAAAATATCACTATGATTTATGTCAAAGTGTGTTCTGTCTACATCCCAAACTAAAAAGATTTAAAAGATATGTCAAGTAGATACATGTGTTGATTTTGTCTGCATCTCAATTTTAGCAATCTAAGCATAAAAAGACTTTGAGATAGTTGGATGAATTTTAACATGGGCTGAGTATTAGATAGTATTAAAGGATTGTTAATATTTTGGTGAAGTGTGATAAAGTGATTTTGGTTATGCTATAAAATACTCTTATTTGTTCTTTAAATATTTTGAGCTATTTATGGGTAATATGATGATACCTAAGACTTTTCTCTCAATACTTAAACAATAACACACACAAAAAAGCAGCAGGAGGGATATGGGTAAAAGAAGTTTGGCTACATGGCATTAACTCTTGAAGATTGATATGGAAATGTGGATATTCATTATACTATTCTTTTTGCCTATGTTTGACAGTTCCCATTAAAATTGAGGCTACTTTTTATATGTAGCATGTACTCTAAATTTACTTTGAGAAAGAAAAATCATCTTTTCTTTATCTTTCTTATATCAATGCTTCTTTATTTTAATAAATTCTGAAAACGAGAAATTTTTTTCAAAGTGTTTTAGTTCTTAGAGGAGTTAATTAATTACAGCCTTAAATTCCTTTCAAAAATAGTGGGTTTAGTTTATATGGGATAAATTCAATTGAAAACTTGAAGATTTCCCTAGTGTTCTGTGAGAGATAATGAGCCAAAAAGGGACAGGGGTAGAAGAGGAAGAGAGAGAGAAATAGAGATTGAGATTATTACAAATTACTTTTTAATTATATAATCAGTATATGCTCCACAATAGACATCATGCATGGGAAAATTTGCACTTGGAAGTTAATTTAAGAAAATAGCAGAAAGATCTACAAAGCAAATTGAATGATTAATCAACATATTCATACTTTATTATGAAAGAATGAAACTAAATAAATTCATGCGATGAGAGTAACTAAGGTTAGCCTTTTGTAAATCCATAATTAATGCTTTCTGTCTACTTATTTCATTGAATTCCTTCAATAACACACTAGATTTTCTCAGATTTCAAGAAAAATTACTACACCATAAAGGAATTACCGATATGTAAAGTGTACACTAGAAGAATCAGGTTAGTATCTTCAAACTGTGAGTAGTATTACACAGCAATATCACAGAGATATGTATGACATTTTTTGTGTGAATTATTTTAAGAGGACAGAAATTTTGGACTGTAAACATGAAAAATATTTTAAAAAAAATCAGAGCAAAGAACAGAATACAAGCAATTGGTTTGCTGTGCTTTCTTTAAAGAAAAGACACAATGAAACTAATATTTAAATAAACTCAGACAGCGCTATACTTTAGGCAAATTTCTCAGGTTGAAGCTTCTTATATCATGCTCTGGTTTATAGCCCTACAAAAACTGATTCACTTTTCCTGAGAGTTGCATACTCTCTGTCTCAGTTTCTCCTCATGTAAAAGGTGATAATGCCTACCATGAAATTCAAATATCAAGTGATAAACTAGAAAATTATTTGCGGTTTTATGATAAAGCTATTCTGCAAGCTTTCAATTATTTATAAATCATTTTAAAATGGCCTGTTCTAACACTAAAGACACTATACTTCTAAAAGCATGAATCATGGATGCAAAACAACTTCATTTATTCATTTTGGGGTTAAGTTACATTACTCCATCACTTAATTATCAAAATGTATTATGTTAATTTAAAAATAATTAAATGTATTATCAATCTGTATATTGAATGAAATTTAAGTACATCTATATTTTTCATCTTTAGCTTTTAGACATTTATCACAAACAAACTTACCAAGACTGAAACACTCACCAAATATTGTTCACATTAAAAGATAAAATAAAAAATAAATGATAAATACACAGATACACACACACATACACACTATATATATATATATATATATCTTATACTCTGAGAGACTTTGGAAAAGGCAGTAAGATTTAAAATATCAGAGTTAGGCAATTGCTATCTTCATGGCTTGATAATCCATTTAACTTATTTGAACCTCCTTCGTTTTTCTTACTGATATAACGACAACTGAAATTGTTGAAATGGCAGTTTGCTGAACCTACTTCACAGTGTTGTGAAGATCTTTGAAATCTATGTGAAAGTCTATAAGAACGCATTATACTTTATATATTGCTAATAATGGTTATTGAATTTTCCATTGTAATTTGGCAGAACTATTTTAGAGAATTTATTGTGAAAATTTGCTAATTTTATATTACTGCAAAAATAATACTTTTACTCCTTATGGGAATACTGTAACTACTTTCCTGAAATGAATATCACAGAAAGGCCATGATATATTTACTAAACACATCATAGTCTATTGCAATGGTAAATGATAATTGTGTGTTTGCTTACAGATCATTCATGTTTCATTCCCCAAAAACTAATTAAAATAAATTATCATAAGAAGCTACCTCACAATTTGATTAAGCAAATGCATAAAAAAAACTATTGAAACAATGCTTATAGACAAATATCTACTGGCCAGGAATGAATATATATATTCGTTATACATATATATTCTGTGTGTGTGTGTGTGTGTGTGTGCGTGTGTGTGTATATATATGTGTATATATATATATATATAAAATCTGTCTGTATTTTATTTATCTGAGAAACATATACCAACTTTAACAAAATGTTAGGAAATAACAATTATTCTTCATAAATAACATTCCAGGTTTATTTATTTGAACACATAATTATTATGCATTATATGATAATGTTACTTAGTAATTATTATTTAACCTATAGTCATAATCATAACAATAAAGCTACCAATATATGTGACAGGCCAGAAAATGTGTATTTTAAGTATTCATTTATTCTGTATCTGCATTATTATTATTATTTTTACACAAATGGACAATCTGATTTACAAAAGACTTAAATAACCCACCTAAGTTCACAGCTACTAAGTAAAGAAACTAAAATGCAAATCCAGGAGATTTGACTTTGCAGCCTAAGTTCTTTCAGTTAACATACTCTATAATAGAGAGACAGATAGATTAACAGATTCACAGATGATAGATAGATCATACACACACACATATATAAATACATACATAGAAAAAAAGCAATAATATTACAGAAGTTTTGTCAAATACTCATCCTATAATTAAATGTAGATGCTAACTTTTCTATTATAAGACTTTAATAGAAAAAGACACCAATGAGAAACCAAGAACTGCTGAAATTAAAAAACAAGTTGTGTTAAATCATTCTTGGACTTTAAAAATAAACACAAATTAATTTGGTCCATTTTTTAAAATTATGCTGTTATGTATGATTTATTAATATGTCATGTATAATTTTTCTATCTATATGAGATTAGTTCATAATGTTTAGGTGTATGAGTCTACCCAAATATGCACATTCTTTGGTGGGTTTTATCAGTATTAATGCAATATCATAACTTATATCACATAACTTTCTATCCCTACTATATAACTAGTCCCTATCAGGCCTAACATTAAGCATTATATTTTATATTCATTTATCAACTCCATTCCCCCCCAACACACACAGAGTTAGGTATTACTAGGACTAGCACTATTAATCAGTTAGGCAAATTTATCTGAGTAAAAAGGTGAAAAAGCTAGGATCAAAATCTATGCTTGAATGTCAAAACCTAAGCTTTTATGAAAGAAGCTCCATCCTTTCCTGTTTCCGCTTTCCACCTTATCATGCTCTGGAACAGTCTATACAGTGTTAAAATCATCTTATCCTTTAAAGTACAAAAAAGAACCACCAGCTAATATATACTATTTTAATATCTCCCATCAGTCATTTTCCCATTATAATTGTGTACCTTGTTTTTTTAAATGACCTTTCTAATTACCATGGTAATATCATACACTTAACCAAATACTGTTTTCTGTTCATTTCTAATTTTTTTCATTTTAATATTGGAAAGTTTAAAGCTGATTTTTCCTTCTGTATATAGCTGTGAAAAGCACATGACTTTTAGCAGCCATGCTGGACACAGATCTCTTGATATCTACTCTGGTACTTTTTTTATACCCTATAATGATAAGCAGTGACTAAGTTCTGGGATACTGAGTAATTTCCAAGAATTTATAATGCCTCACCTTTTCTCTTCATGTGACCCATAATTATGAACAGAATTCATTGTAGATACAGGTGAAAGGGCTTATGAAAATATAGTGATTTCCATAAACTCAGTGCTCTTTGCTACATTGGAGGTTATAAAGTACATTTCGGTTTTAGTTTGTTCAGATATCTGAGTCTATGTCTAAAACTTGCCCTTTTCCTTCATGTTAGAGGACAAAATGGATTTCTTGATGCAGTCCTCTGCATTTAAGTTAGTCAAAGAGATTTTACAACTGGCCTCTTCTTGTAATGCTGGGTTGTGATTCATTATTTTGACCTGCATTCATTCCTCTTCCTGGAGAAGGAAATGGCAACCCACTTGACTATTCTCGCCTGGAGAATCCTGTGGACAGGGGAACCTGGTGGGCTGCTGTCCATGGGGTCACACAGAGTCGGACACGACTGAAGCGACTTAGCATGCATACATGCATTGGAGAAGGAAATGGCAGCCCACTCCAGTATTCCTGCCTGGAGAGTCCCAGGGACAGAGGAGCCTGGTGGGCTGCCATCTATGGGGTCACACAGAGTCGGACACGACTGAAGCGACTTAGCAGCAGCAGCAGCATTCCTCTTCCAATGGCCTAAATGTCCTGGTAACTCTCATTACTGAAATCTTTCTCTCCGTACCGAAACATGTTTTCCCTCCTTTGTTTCAAGGACCAAAGATTAGCCTATGACACTGTCTTTTCTGCCTTTTGAAGATACAGACAAGTAAAGGGAACTAGAAATGACTTGTGCATAGTCTTCTGTTTTTCCTATATCCTATTATGATCTCTGAGTTTTTCCTGCGGCCTCTGTTTTCCTCTAGCAGCATACCAAAGCCACCCTGTTTAATTGATGATCTATGAAAGATTCAGTCACTTGGGAAATACAATAGACTCTGCCCTTGAGAACCACAAGTTATTGTAGGATCTGGGTGTATGTCATTACTGGTCTAGGAATTTATATATTATTTCCCTTTAATTTAGCCACATCTTACTGGTCAAGTATTTCTTTAATCTCTCTACTCAAGACAAGGATTTATTTATCTGTCATTTGCCAAGCTGAATATGTATTATATTTTAATAGGAAATATATTTTATCCATATTGATTTATTCTTTACAAAGCAAGGTTCTTTTATTTTCATAATTTTTATTCTAGTTATGATTTTTTTCTTCAGTATTTTCATTGACTCCTATGGCACTTTTTAACAAAAGGATTAAGTTACAATCATCTTTCTTTATCAAGGTAAAATTTACATAGTAAAATGTACAGGTCTTAAGTATGGAGTTGAGAAGTTTTGATACACACCCATGTGAACATCACCCTACAAAGATATAAAATATTTTGATGAATATGGAACATTCATGTATGTTTCATTCCAGTTAATTATAATATACCACAAGCAACCAATGTCTTGATTTTTATGACTTATAAATAGTATTTACCTATATTATATAGACAGAATCATAGAGTAGGCATATTTTTGCTTCATTTGTTCAACAACACTTTGAGATTCATCCATGTTGTTGTATCAATAGCTCATTCCACTCTTTTAATTGATGACAAGAATTCAATTTTATGAATATACCCTGATTTATTTAGCCATTGTTTTGCTGATGGACATTCTGATTATTCAACATATATCTATTTTTTCTTATTTTCCATTTAACAGGGGAATTGCCCATCTATACAGCAGCAGCAAATATACCTTGAGAAATTGCTGAATCCAACTATTAGGCTTATTTTACAGATTTGTTAAAGTTTCCTATGTAAAAAGTCATGTGATTCACTTTAGCCTTTCCTACTTTAGTCTTTTTATTTCTCCACAGCCTCATTGCATTAATTAGGACTTCAGGTAAAATGTTAAAGACAGGTGATGTGAAGAGACATGTTTGGATTATTCCTTATATGAGGGTATGTTTTCCTTAAGAAAACATTTCAACATCAGTTTTGATATTTTTGTTGTTGTTCAGTTGCTCAGTCATGTACACCTGTTTGTGACCCATGGACTGCAGCATACCAGGCCTCCCTGTCCTTCACCATCTCCCAGAGTTTGCTCAAACTCATGTCCAGTGAGTCAGTGATGCCATCCAACCATCTCATCCTTTGTCACTCTGTCCTCCTCCTGCCCTCAATCTTTCCCAGCATCACGGTCTTTTCCAATGAGTTGACTCTTCGTAACAGGTGGCCAAAGTGTTGGAGCTTCAGCTTCCTCATCAGTCTTCCAATGAATACTCAGGATTGACTTCCTTTAGGATTGACTGGTTTGATCTCCTTGCTGCCCAAGGGACTCTCAAGAGTCTTCTCCAACTCCATAGTTTTGATATTAGTGGTAGATTTATTCTATACCCTTGATCAGGTTGAGAGTGTGCCTTTGTATTTCTCATATATTGAGTTTTTGTTACACACTGGTGTTAACTTTTATCATATGCTTTTCCACCATCTATTGAGATGATCATATGGTTTGCTCCTTTAGTCTGTTAATATGACAAAATACATTGACTGATTGTCTAGCATAAATCATACCTGGAATAAATCCCACATGGTGACAATGTACTTATAAATTGTTGGATTACATTTGTTGATATCTTTTAAGGACTTTACACCCATATTCATGAGGGATATTTATCTGTGAATTATTTCCTATAATACCAAACCAAGTTTGGTAGTAGTTTTTTTTTCCACTTATAAAAATGATTGCTATTAATTTTTAAAATTAATGTTTAGATTCCATACTGTTCACCTGAAACTAAAACAATATTCTAAGTCAACTATACAATTTTAAAAAATTAGTGTCTACTATTGCCCGCAGTGAAATAGTGCTTCGAATTTTAGCCATTTATTGATGTGTACTTTTATCTGCTCCTGTGTCTCAAAACAACAACCTATCTCTCCTCTGTTGGTAACAGAAAATCACTGGGGAATGGATCTACACATTTCCCACCACCATATATCAATCTCTCATTTACAACAATGTCCTTTGCAATCGATCCACTTTCATTACCACTCTATTGACAGTTGTCAATGATTTCAATACTAGCTTTAAATGTGAATTCCAAGTCCATATTTCTGTTTCCTACCTCATCCCACTGGAATATTTATGACCACCTCATGGTTAATACTTTTAAAGGTGAAGACGTCACATTGCCTCTAAGTTTATTCCTCTTCTGAGCTTTCAATATCTTCTAATAGCAGCAGGATCATGTGCATGTCCTAAATCATAAATCATAGATTTATCTTTGGTTCTCGTTTCTCATACTCTCTATGTGCTGTGCTCAGTCACTCAGTAGTACCCAACTCTGAGGACCCCTAGACCGTAGCCCACCAGGCTGCTCTGCCCATGGAATTTTCCAGGCAAGAATACTGGAGTTGGAAGCCATTCCCTACTCCAAGGCATCTTCCTGACCCAGGCATTGAATCTGCATCTCTTGTGTCTCCTGCACTGGCAGGTGGATTCTTCAGCATGGATCAGTCAGTTAGCTCAGTCACTCAGTCATGTCCAACTCTTTGTGACCCCATGGACTGCAGCATGCCAGGCCTTCCTGTCCATCACCAACTCCCGAAGCCTGCTCAAACTCATGTCCGTCAAGTCGGTGATGTCATTCAATCATCCCATCCTCTGACATCCCCTTCTCCTCCTTCCTTCAACCTTTCCCAGAATCAGGGTCTCTTCCAAACAGTCCTTCATATCAGGTGGCCAAAGTATCGAGGCTTCAGCTTCAGCATCAGTCCTTCCAATGAATATTCAGGGCTGATTTCCTTTAGGATTGACTGGTTTGATCTTCTTGCAGTCCAAGGGACTCTCAAGAGTCTTCTCCAAGACCACAGTTCAAAAGCATCAATTCTTTGGTGCTCAGCCTTCTTTATGGTCCAGCTCTCACATCCGTACATGACTACAGGAAAGATCATAGCTTTGACTAGGTGGATCTTTGTTGGCAAAGTAATGTCTCTACTTTTTAATGTACATTCTAGGGTGCCACCTAGGAAGCCTCACACTCTCTATAGGCAGCCAATTGATAGTGCCTATCAATTTTAGCCCTTATATTCTTGTCATATAGTAAGACTTTTCTTTAATCTCACTGTTTACAATTTTCTTGCTGCTTACCTAGACTACTACACTGGCTTTCTAACTTATTTCTTCCAGCCCTCTCTTTACCTTCCAATCCATCCTAAATATTACTGTGAAATTTGCATTCTGACTGTATTAATATGTCAGATCTCACCAATTTCTCCTCAAAGAACATAACTGTGTTATCATATTAGAAAGGGGTCCCAGGTCCTAAAGAAGCAGCTTCCATTTTCTGCTAACTATTCCCTATTGTTTCTTCACATTTATAATAATTGCAATAATTTTCCTTAATAATTTCTATACTTCTTTGTCTAGTATCAAAACTGAATAACTTATTTCCTTTGTATGTCACATATATATCTGAGTCCATTTCTGTGCTAATTTTAATTATTTTATCAGGATTTCTTCCCCCTTTTACCATATATACTATAAGGTAGTAGCTAATACACAACTCTGAAGTGATCTCATGATCTTTGTTGTTGTTCAGTCACTAAGTAGAGACTGACTCTATGTGACTCCATGGACTGCAGCATGCTAGGCTCTTCTATCCTTCAGTTTCTTGGAATTTGCTCAAATTCATGTCCTTTGAGTCAGTATGCTTACTAACCAGATCTTATAACATAATTATCTTATTTGAATCAAGGCTAATGTTTTTAAAAGTAAGGTTGGAGTCTGATTCTTTATTGTTATCCCAAAATACACAGCATATTATCTTGTTAATGGCAAATATGCAATAAATATTTGCTAAATGAACTACAGACTCCATTATTCTTTTTCTTAAAAAAGAAAAGCAGTCATTTGTAGCTGCTTTAAATTGACAAATTGTTTTAGCTATCTTAGACTTGATTTCAACTATTAAAGTATGTCCTTTGCTAAGATGTAATGAGGATAGTTTAAAGACACTTGTAAGTTTAATTCTGGGGAAATAATGCACCTTTAAATCATTTACTAACCAAAGCCACTTCACTTCTTTATCTTGAATCTCATAAACCGTTTTAAGTTAATGGCCTTCATTCTTATCACCTCTTCACCAGTGTGTTCTTATTGCAGTTATGAGATTATAATTTATCTGGAGACTTTCAGTTAAAAGTAGAAAATCTTCAGACTGTTTATAGATGTTTATTTTGGTTTAATAAATAATCAATTTTATTTACTAATTTTATTTATTTCATTTTAATTACAATTAATAGCCTAATTTATTTAGAACATAAAAATATCTTTTTTATTCTATCATGTGGAAGATATCAATGACAAGATTTAACAGAGGACTAAGTAGCACTGACAACTTAATGGCTTCTGTGGTTTAGCTGGACATGGAGACAACAGGAGCTATCTGGCATTTAATAAGTCTTGAGGTACCAGTGGGGGTTGTTTGTGAGCACATGAGGGGCTTCCTTTAGAGTTCCCCAAATGACTGAGGTTTCACTTATAGGAGTCTGAGATCCTGCATGAGCAGTTGGGTATATGTCAGAAATATTTAGGTTGTTAGTAATGATGTGATCTCACAAATACCTACAACCTACTAAGGATATAAAAAACTACTTTTTTGCAGATTCCCCTTACTATGTCATTTGGTATTTCTACTGTTACGTAATCATTTTGTCTAATGTTTATTGGAATGAAAAGGCATAAGTCAACGCTTGTTGTTGTTCAGTCACCCATTATGTCTGACTCTTTGTGACCCCACGGATAGCAGCACACTAGGCCTCCTTGTCCCTCACCCTTTCCCAGAGTTTGCCCAAGTTCATGTTCATTGCATTGGTGATGGCTTCCAGTCAGCTCATCTTCTGATGCCCTCTTCTCTTTCTGCTCTCAACCATTCCCAGCATCGGACTTTTCTGACGAGTCATCTGTTAGCATCAGATGACCAAAATATTGGACCTTCAACTTCAGCATGGTCTTTCCAGTGAATATTCAGAGTTGATCTCCCTTAAGATTGATTGGTTTGATCTTGCTGTCCAAGGGGTTTTCAGTATTCTTCTCCAGGACCGCAGTTCAAAGCATCAATTCTTCGGCATTCTGCCTTCTTTACAGACCAGCTCTCACAGCCGTATGTGACCACTGGGAAGACCATAGCATTGACTATACAGAACAGAGTAATGTCTCTGCTTTTTTTTTCTCATTTATTTTTATTAGTTGGAGGCTAATTACATTATAATGTCTCTGCTTTTTAACACTCTGTCTAGGTTTGTCATAGCTTTCCTGCCAAGAAGCAATCGTCTTCTGATTTCATGGCTGTAGTCATCATCTGCAGTAATTTTGGAGCCCAAGAAGAGGAAATCTGTCACTGCTTTCAGCTTTTTCCCTTCTACTTGCCATGCAGTAATGGGGATGGATGCCATAATCATAGTTGATTTAATATTTAGTGTTAAGTTGGCTCTTTCACTCTTGTCCTTCACCCTCATCAAAAGGCTCTTTAGTTCCTCTTTGCTTTCTCTGATTAGAGTGGTATCATCTGCATATCTGAGGTTGTTGGTGTTTCTCCTCCCTGTCTTGATTCTAGTTTGTAACTCATCTAGCCCGGCAGTTCTCATGATGTACTCAGCGTGTGGGTTAAACAGAGTGACAGCAGACAGCTCTGTTGTACTCCTTTCTCAGTCTTGAATATCAGTTGTTCACTGAGTCATGTCCGACTCTTTGTGACCCCACAGACTGTAGCCCTCCAAACTCCTCGATCCATGGAATTCTCCAGATAAGAATACTGGAGTGGATTGCCCTTTCTTTCTCCAGGGAATCTTCCTGACCCAGGGATTGAACCCGGGTCTCCTGCATTGCAGGCAGATTCTTTACCAACTGAGCTATAGGGAAGTCAGTTGTTCCATACAGGGTTCTAACTGTTGCTTCTTGACCTGCATACAGGTTTCTCAGGAGATAGGTAGGATGATCTGGTATTCTCATCTCTCTAAGATCTTTCCATGTGTATCATGATCCACAAGTCAAAGGCTTTAGCATAGTAAGACCCTTCCATCTTGGGTGGCCCTGAATGGCATGGCTCATAGCTTCATCGAATTATGCAAGCCCCTTTGCCATGACAAGACAGTGATCAATGAAAGGAAGTCAATGCTTACTCTAGAATAATTTTTTTAACCAGCCTGAATCATAAGTGGAAATGTGTATCTTTTATTCTCCAATGATCATACACATTGCAGAGTCCTTTCTCCATTGTTAGGGATGTGGAATTATATTACATCTTTTAAAATATTGTTTATGGGAATTCAACCTAATATTATCACTTTCAGATACCCAGTATTTCTGCCTATGAACTTGAGAATGTAGCCAAATATAATGATATTTAAGTGACAAACTTTTTAAGAAACTGATCCACAAGAGTGAAAATTTTCTTTGAATATTGGAAAATTATTATTCACTGACAATATGCCATAAATGTCACTCTGACAACCGATGTGTATTTTGTGTGTGTGTATATGTGGTTCATGTGCTTGCACAATGATAAAATGCAACCTAAAACTTGTGATATTCTGTAAGTCACCAAGAGTAGAAATTTTGGACACAAATACTTAGTTCAGGACTATTTAAATCCTTAGAGGTTAAATCTACAATGATGAGAATCATATAATTTGATTTTACATCCTATAATTTAGATGCAAAGTATGCTTACGAATAGTTTTATTGATTTGCAGATTATGTATCTCTCTTCCCACTTGCTCTAAAAGTGCTTCCGTATTCCCTGTGTGATTTCTTGCCTAGAATCAGGTAAATCTATCCTACAAAAGTTCAAGGATGGTTTATATTAGCAACATTTCTAAAGTATTTCTTTAGCTTGAAAAACAAAATTGATTTGACAACACACATGAAAGCATAACGATGAGTTACTGATTTTTATTTTTCACACCTTTTTCCTAAAGCTTTCAGATTCAGATTTTATGTGAGTCACTCTATATTTGTAAACCACACATTTCTGGTTTCAGTTGCTCTAACAAATGGTTCCAGGTCTTTGCTGAAGTCATCCGTGAATATAAGGAATGACATTTTGCTGGCAATGCACTTTATATCACAGTAACAAGTTTGAGCTTCTCTTTTGTAGAATGACCCTGAAATGGGCACAACTTAGAGAGATGAGGATCTATCAAGGTGAATGAATACTTCTTTATAAGTGAAGCAAACCATTTGCTCTGTCAACCTACTTTTTTGCTTCAGTGATAATGGGGCCTTTTAGAAACTCAATTGGTCACTTACATTCCATACCAGATAAATTTCTATTTGTTACATTTACACAGACATACTGGATTTTCTCCAGATGCCATTTCAGGCTACGGAAATTTCTGAAATCCAAATTCTTGTCATATACCTAGACTCTCTCCCTTGTTGAAGCTACCAGTGCATTTCTGGAGTTTTAGCTCAATATAAAAAGAATCGGTATTTACAAAATACAGATGAAATAGTATTATTAAACTCTTACATTCTCTTAAGGTTATCTTGGAGTGCGGCTACAGCCACCTTTTCTTGAACCTAATTTCAGTATTAACTCTATTGATACCAACTCTCAGCCACCAACAACCTTCCTTTCCTGTCAACAATATCTGCATCAAGTGTTCTCCAACTTTATCCTTCCCCTGATTTTCTCTGCCAAGATTCACCTGGCTGCCACAGTTCACTGTGACTGCATTTCCTTTTCTGAATTCCTTGTAAAAACTAGTCCTTAATTGTAATGATGCACTTCATTAATTCTAAGTTATATGCTTTTTTTTCACACTTAAATAACTCTGAATTTGAAGTAATGTGTGTCATATAATTGAGGGCATCTCACAATCTCTGTTGACTTGGAAGAATATCCAAGGTAAAAAGGTGAAGCACCTTAACTCACAGAAATCAAATATTTATGGCAAAGGGTTAGATGAAATGGTGAATTAGACATTTTCTTTACTGGATAAACAATAGTAAATAGCTTAATCACTCAATTATTAAATCTACATTATCAGTTATATTTATTGAACTTCTATATACTTGGAACTTCCAAGTATGTAAAAAGATTATTTCATGCAGATAGAACCCCTAAATAAGTATAGGGATGCACTTGTGGCTCCGGATAAATATTGCCAACTTGTTTTACAAAATGGTCTTATTAATATAATAGTTTCACAAGAAATGTTTTTGTACTTACTAGGTAAGTGTTCAAAATAATTTCAATCATCCCATATAGAATGTTCATCATAGTATCAATTTTTTTCAGATTCAAAATTGTATAAAGTAATATTTCCATTTTATACTGCTGATTACATGAAATAAACAGAACTTGTGCTCATCCAGAAGACTCCTATTTTTAATCAATCAACAATTAATACACTGGTTAGAGACCTGAGTCCCTTTAGAATTAAGAGCAGAATTACTTGATTTGGGTCACTTTCTGTTTCTCACTTAACCTCAAAATTTTATATCAGATAAGGATTTAATGTAATTAATATTTACACATACAGAGGTCTGTTGGTAGAGCTACTGAAACAGAATCTCTTAAACCCACTGATATGGTCTCCAGTCTGGGTTCATGCCATATAAAGTATAGCTAAACTGGTATCATCTTGTTAAAATTGCACACTCTCAGGCTCTACTCCTTATTTTTAAGATGCTCTGTACTAGAGACTGCATTTTAAGATTCCCTTTTGGTTAGTATACATGTTAACATTTGAGCATCACTGATAAAGGTGGCTATGAAGTCATGTTGAAAAACACTGTTCTTAGCTCTACACTGTTTAACAATTGCCATCATTTCTGTAGGTGACATTTACAACAAACTGCAGACAGGAATCCCTTTTCTCTCCATGGATCTGTGCTTTACATGCATGACTATTTTAAAACACATTATAATGTGGTAACTCAGCTGATAAAGAATCTGCCTGCAATGCAGGAGACCCCAGTTTGATTCCTGGGTCAGGAAGATCCTATGGAGAAGGGATAGCTACCCACTCCAGTATTCTTGGGCTTCCCTGGTGGCTCAGACAGTAAAGAATTCACCTGCAATGCAGGAGACCTGGATTTGATCCCTGGGTTGGGAAGATCCCCTGGAGAAGGGAATGGCCTCCCACCCCAGTATTCTTGCCTGGAGAATTCCATGGACAGAGGAGCCTGAAGGGCTATAATCTATGGGGTTGCAAGGAGTTGGACATGACTAAGTACACATACACACACATAAAATATTTTCATAGAAACGGCATCATGCTAAGCATGCTACCTTCAATGAAGCAAAAATTTGACTCAATGAATCAATGTAAGTAAGATTTTTGCACCCAGAAGAAATCTACAATGTTAATAAGGAATAAGGGATCACTTTTTAACTTTGAAAAGGTGGAGTCAGTTTTTGAACTGCGTGTTTCAATTTCAGAGACATATATAGTGCTCTTCTGCTTCCCTCTGTCTTCCCTCACCTGCCAATTTTTGTAAGTTACATTATTATTTATACATTGTCAAAGTTTATAAAATTCATATTCTGTTTTACAACCTTCATTTCCAGAGATGTTTGGTATTAATTCTATTTTTAAATGGATTCAGTATTCTCAGCCAGTTCTTTTATGACAGGTTTTCCATTTCAGATTTTATTTTGTTTTGCTTCATCACTTAGTTGACTGGAGTTATTTATCAAATTTGCTTCTTTTTCCCCTTCAAAAATGGTTCATAAATGCTGTATTCCCTGAGTTTCAGCATGTCTGAAACTATCTGTCATTCTATATTGTTTTGTCCTGTTTTATTGTACTTGAAGGACGATTTGGTTATGTGCAAAATCTTGGCTCAGGTTTTATTTTCCTTCAGAACTTTGTAGCTATTGCATCATTATATTTTGGCATTTAATGTTGCTGTGGGAAAAACTAAGGCCAGACTAAAGAATTTAGTTTTCCTTAATGGATGACTTTGTGTGTGTGTGTGTGTGCCCAATTACCTAAAGAATGCTTTCTTTGTATTTAAAGTTCAATAATTTGATCATGTATTATTGACAATTGTTCAATGAGCATTTATTTCCTGAAAAATTCCCTAATGTACTTAAATTTTTACCTTTGTTTATTTTAATTATATGCCACTATTCCATTTTTGGGTTTCTACTTCAAGGAGAAATATTATCTTAAGTCAATGCTGTCTGATATCTCAAATTATCACCTTCATTTTTGGTGCTTAATCTCATTTTGTCTGAGCTCAGTATGATTTTATCAAATCACTCTTAATGTTCACAATTTAATTTTCATATATCCTTTTGTTGTTTCTTGATATTTCTAAATTATCCATTGGCTCTATAATGGATTGTATTTTGTTTTTACTCTATTTTCCTAAGTCTGTAATGTCTTTTTTATTTATTTTTTTTAATTTTAATATTATCTCAACTAGGAGGCTTATTTTTGGTGATATATGTTTACTAAGTTTTCAAGAGTTGCCGAATATATTCTCTTTCCAGGGCTATATTCAAATCCAAGGAAGGCTCACTGTATTTCTTTTTAAAATTAGGTATCTATTTTTTACTTTTAATATGTCTGCAGACTTGGCATGTCTTCTTTATTTTCTTTTTTAACCTTTTTCATTGTTCTTTTAAATATTCTGATTTAAAATTTTATGAACTTATGATATAGACATATATAAATAAGTTTGATTACATGGCACAATTATAAATGCAGATTTTGGAAGACTGAAACTGATCAACATTATCTGGATTGACAATAAGCCCATAATGTAGCAAAATCAGTTCAGCCAGGTCAGTTGCTCAGTCATGACCAAATCTTTGTGCCCCCATGGACTGCAGCACACCAGGCTTCCCTGTCCATCACCAACTCCTGGAGCTTCTCAAACTCATGTCCACTGAGTCAATGATAACATCCAACTGTCCCATCCTCTGTCATCTTTCTTCTCCTGCCTTCAATCTTTCCCAGTATCAGGGTTTTTTCCAAAGAGTCAGTTCTTCGCGTCAGGTGGCCAAAGGATTGGAGCTTCAGCTTCAGCATCAGTCCTTCCAATGAATATTCAGGGTTGATTTCCTTTAGAATTGACTGGTTTAATCGCCTTGCAGTCAAGGGACTCTCAACTGAATCTTCTCCTATACCACAGGTCAAAGCCATCAGTTCCTCGGTGCTCAACTTTCCTTATGGTCCAATTCTCACAACCATACATGACTACTGGAAAAACCATAGCTTTAACTATATGGACCTTTGTCAGCAAAGTAACGTCAGTCTTTATTTTTCTTTATTTTATTTTATTTATTTATTTTCTCAGTTTTTTGAAAGTTGAGGGTGTTTTTTTTTAATTGATTAATTAATTTTAGTTGGAGGCTAATTACTTTACAACATTGTGGTGGTTTTTGCCATACATTGACATGAATCAGCCATGGGTATACATGTGTCCTCCATCCCAATCCCCCCCTCCCTCAAAGTGAAAAATGTATCTGCTTTGTAATGTGTTGTCTAGGTTGCTCATAGCTTTTCCAAGGAGCATCTTTTAATTTCATGGCTGCAGTCACCATCTGCAGTGATTTTGGAACCCAAGAAAACAGTCTGTCACTGTTTCCATTGTTTCCCCATCTATTTGCATGAAGTGTTGGGACTGGATGCCATGAGCTTAGTTGTTTTTTTTTTTTAATGTTGAGCTTTAAGCCAGGCTTTTCATGATCCTCTTTCACTTTCATCAAGAGGCTCTTCAATTCCTCTTCACTTTCTGCCATAAGGGTAGTGTCATCAGCATATCTGAGGTTATTGATATTTCTCCCACCAATCTTGACCAATTTCATATCTGCAGTCACCATTATAATTCACCATGAGGGCTACTCCATTTCTTCTAAGGGATTGTGCCCTCAAGTAGATAAAATGGTCATCTGAATTTAATTCCCCCATTCCAGTCCATTTTAGTTCACTGATTCCTAAAATATCGATGTTCACTCTTGTTATCTCCTTTTTGACCACTTCCAATTTACCTTGATTCATGGACCTAACATTCTAGGTTCCTATTAAGTGTAGTTCTTTACAGCATTGGACTTTACTTCCATCACCAGTCACACCCACAACTGTGTGTTCTTTTTGCTTTGGCTCAGCCTCTTCATTCTTAATGGAGCTATTTCTCCACTCTTCTCCAGTAGCATATCATGCACCTATTCAGCTGGGGAGTTCATCTTTCAGTGTTGTATCTTTTTGCCTTTGCATACTGTTCATGGGGTTCTCAAGGCAATATACTGAAGTAATTTGCTAATCCCTTCTCCAGTGGACCATGTTTTGTCAGAATTCTCCGACACGACCCATCCATCTAGGTTGGCCCTACATGGCATGGCTTAGTTTCATTGAGTTAAAAGAGGTTGTGATTCATGTGACCATTTTGGTTAGTTTTCTGTGATTTTGGTTTTCATTATGTCTGCTCTCTGATGGATGAGGATAAGAGGTTTGTGAAAGCTTTCTGATGAAAGGGACTGGCTGTGGGGGAATCTGGATCTTGCTCTGATCAATAAATCTTGCCACTTCAATAGATCTTTAATCCAATTTTCTGTTGATGGGTGGAGTTGTGTTCCTCCTGTAGTTCCTCCCCTCCCTGTAAGTAGTTTGGCCTGAGGCCAAAAGAGGTAATGGCTACCGCCTTCAGAAGGACTTGTGCCAGCTCTGTGGACTGGTATATTCAGTGCCCCTGACCCTGGGGCAGGCCACTGTAACCCACAACTCTGCCAGAGACTCCAGGACAATCACAGGCAAGTCTGGCTCAGTGTCTTGGAGTGTCACTGCTCCTTTCTCCTGGGTCCTGAGCACATAAGGTTTTCTTGTGCCCTCAAAGAGTCATTTCCCCAGTCCTGTGGAATTTCTGTAATAAAATCCCACTGGCCTTCAAAGTCAAATTCCCTGTGGGTTTCAGTCCCTTTACTGGTTGAGAAATCTGTTCTGTAGCAAAATAGACCTATCTCTTTCTCTGTCAGTCTGGCTGGCTAACTATCCATCTATCTGTGTGTCAGTCTTCCACCAGTTCAGTTCAGTTGCTCAGTCATGTCTGAATGTTTGTGACCCCATGAACTGCAGCACTCCAGGCCTCCCTGTCCATCACCAACTCCCAGAGTCTACCCAAACCCATGTCCATCGAGTCAGTGATGCCATCCAACCATCTCATCCTCTGTCGTCCTCTTCTCCCCCTACCTTCAATCTTTCCCAGCATCGGGAACTTTTCAAATGAGCCAGCTCATCGCATCAGGTGACCAAAGTATTGGAGTTTCAGCTTCAGCATCAGTCCTTCCAATGAACACCCAGGACTGATCTCCTTTAGGATGAACTGGTTGGATCTCCTTGTAGTCTAAGGGACTCTCAAGAGTCTTCTCCAACACCACAGTTCAAAAGCATCAATTTCTTGGTGCTTAGCTTTCTTTATAGTCCAACTCTCACATCCATACATGACCACTAGAAAAACCATAGCCTTGACTAGACGGACCCTTGTTGGCAAAGTAATATCTCTGCTTTCTAATATGCTGTATAGGTTGGTCATAACTTTCCTTCTGAGGAGTAAGCATCTTTTAATTTCATAGCTGCAATCACCATCTGCGGTGATTTTGGAGCCCAGAAAAATAAAGTCAGTCATTGTTTCCCCATCTATTTGCCAAGAAGTGATGGGACCAGAAGCCATGATCTTAGTTTTCTGAATGTTGAGATTTAGGCCACATTTTTCACTCTCCTCTTTCACTTTCATCAAGAGGCTCCTTAGTACTTCTTCACTTTCTGCCATCAGGGTGGTATCATCTGTATATCTGAGGTTATTGATATTTCTCCCGGCAATCTTGATCCCAGCTTGTGCTTCATCCATCCCTGCATTTCTCATGATGTACTCTGCATATAAGTTAAATAAGCAGGGTGACAATATACAGCCTTGACATACTCCTTTTCCTATTTGGAACCAGTCTGTTGTTTCATGTACAGTTCTAACTGTTCTTCCTGACCTGCATACAGGTTTCTTAAGAGGCAGGTCAGGTGGTCTGGTATTCCCATCACTTTCAGAATTTTCCACAGTCTATTGTGATCCACATAGTCAAAGACTTTGGCATAGTCAATAAAGCAGAAATATATGCTTTCTGGAACTCTCTTGCTTTTTCGATGATCCAGCGGATATTGGCAATTTGATCTCTGGTTCCTCTGCCTTTTCTAAAACCAGCTTGAACGTCTGGAAGTTCATGGTTCACGTATTGCTGAAGCCTGGCTTGGAGAATTTGAAGCATTACTTTACTAGCACATGAGGTGAGTGCAATTGTGCGGTAGTTTGAGCACTCTTTGTCATTGCCTTTCTTTGGGACTGGAATGAAAACTGACCTTTTAAGTCCCGTGGCCACTGCTGAGTTTTCCAAATTTGCTGGCATATTGAGTGCAGGACTTTCACAGCATCATCTTTCAGGATTTGAAATAGCTCAACTGGAATTCCATCACATCCACTAGCTTTGTTCCTAGTGATGCTTCCTAAGGCCCACTTGACTTCACATTCCAGGATGTCTGGCTATAGGTGAGTGATCACACCATCATGGTTATCTGGGTTGTGAAGATCTTTTTTGTACAGTTCTTCTGTGTATTCTTGCCGCCTCTTCTTAATATCTTCTGCTTTTGTTAGGTCCATACCATTTCTGTCCTTTATTGATCCCGTCTTTGCATGAAATGTCCCTTGGTCTCTAATTATTTTGAAGAGATCTCTAGTCTTTCCCATTCTGTTGTTTTCCTCTATTTCTTTGCATTGATCGCTGAGGAAGGCTTTCTTACCTCTCCTTGCTATTCTTTGGAACTCTGCATTTAAATAGGTATATCTCTCTTTTCTCCTTTGCTTATTGCTTTCTTCTCTTCATAGCTATCTGTAAGGCCTCCTCAGACAGCCATTTTGCTTTTTTGCATTTCTTTTCTTGGGGATGGTCTTGATTCCTGTCTCCTGCACAATGTCATGTACCTCCATCCATAGTTCATCAGGCACTCTGTCTATCAGATCTAGTCCCTTAAATCTATTTCTCACTTCCACTGTATAGTCATAAGGGATTTGATTTAGGTCATACCTGAATGGTCTAGTGGTTGTCCCTACTTTCTTCAATTTCAGTCTGAATTTGGCAATAAAGAGTTCATGATCCGAGCCACAGTCAGCTCCCAGCCTTGTTTTTGCTGACTGTATAGAGCTTCTCCATCTTTGGCTGCAAAGAATATAATCAATCTGATTTCGGTGTCAAACATTTGGTGATGTACATGTGTAGAGTCTTCACTTGTGTTGTTGGAAGAGGGTGTTTGCTATGACCAGTGCATTCTCTTGGCGGAACTCTATCAGCCTTTGCCCTGCTTCATTTCTGTACTCCAAAGCCAAACTTGCCTGTTACTCCAGGTGTTTCTTGACTTCCTACTTTTGTATTCCAGTTCTCTATAATGAAAAGGACATCTTTATTGGGTGTTAGTTCTAGAAGGTCTTCATAGAACTGTTCAGCTTCTTCAGCATTATTGGTCAGGGCATACACTCAGATTACCATGATGTTGAATTGTTTGCCTTGGAAACGAACAGAGATCATTCTGTCGTTTTTGAGATTGCATCCAAGTATCAGCTCTTTTGTTGACTATGATGGCCACTCCAATTCTTCTAAGAGATTCCTGACCACAGTAGTAGATATAATGGTCATCTGAGTTAAATTCACCCATTCCAGTCCATCTTAGTTCACTGATTCCTAGAATGTCAATGTTCACTCTTCTCATCTCCTGTTTGACCACTTTCTATTTGCCTTGATTCACGCACCTAACATTCCAGGTTCCTATGTAATGTTGCTCTTTACAGCATTGAACCCTGCTTCCATCACCATTCCCATTCACAACTGGGCACTGTTTATGCTTTGGCTCCATCCCTTCATTCTCTCTGGAGTTGTTCTCCACTGATCTCCAGTAGCATATTGGCCACCTACCAACCTGGGGAGTTCATCTTTCAGTGTCCTATCTTTTTGCCTTTTCATACTGTTCATGGCATTCTCAAGGCAAGAATACTGAAGTGGTTTGCCATTTCCTTCTCCAGTGGACCACATTCTGTCAGACCTCTCCACCATGACCTGCTGTCTTGGGTGGCCCCACATGGCATGGCTTAGTTTCATTGAGTTAGACAGGGCTGTTGTCCATGTGATCAGATTGGCTAGTTGTCTGTGATTGTAGTTTCAGTTTGTCTGCCTTCTGACCCCCTCTCCAGTGCCTACTGTTACTTGGGTTTCTCTTACCTTGGACTGGGGTATCTCTTCACAGCTGCTCCAGCAAAGCGCAGTCACTGCTCCTTACCTCTGATGCAGGTTCAGTCTTCCTCCAGAAAGGATCTATTTTTGTTATCTATTTTTTTTTAATTTTTGAACCCCTTCACTCATTTTTCCACCTCATGTCCCTGTCTCTGTTAACCGCCATTATGCTCTATGAGCTTGGGTTTTTTGTTTGGTTAGTTGGTTAGTTTTCCTGTTTTGTTGTTGTTGTTGTTTAGTTTGATGTAGTCCCACTTATTTATTTTTGTTTCTGCTGATTTTACTTTGTTTCAGATTCAAAAAATCATTGGCAAGATCTTTGTCAAGGAAATTACCAACTATATTTTCTTCTAGGACTTTCATGGTTTCAAGTCTTATATTCAAGTCGTTAATTCATTTTGAGTTAATTTTTGCATATAATGCCTAGTTGCTTTATTTTGCATCTGACTGTCTAGATTTCCCAATATCATTTATTGAAGAGATTGTCTTTTTTCCATTGTATATTCTTGGCTCTTTTGTCCTAAATTAACTGACCATAAATATGTAGATTTATTTCTTGGCTTTGTATTCTGTTCCATTGATTTATGTGTTGATTTTTATGCCAATATCATAGTGTTTTAATTACTACAGTTTTGTAACAGAGTTTAAAAATCAGTGAGTACAATTTTTCCAGGTTTATTCTTCTTTCTCAAGATCTTTTTGTCTACGAGGGGTCTTTTCTGATTTCATATAAATTTTAGGATTGTTTTTCTGCTTGTGAAAAATTCCATTAAAATGTTGATAGGGAATATGTTAAACTTTTGTATTGATTTGGGTGGTACAAACATTTTAGCAATTTTAACTAACTCTTCGAACCCATACACTTGAGTTATCTTTTCATTTTTTTGTGTCTACTTCAATTTCTTTCCTTAATATCTTGTATTTTTCAGTATACTGTTTTTTATTTTTGTTTTTACCTTTTTGGACTTATGCAGCTAATCCACAGGACCTCTATAAACTCGCATTCTATAATTGAAATTTTCACAAGCACAAAAATAGAGATGATTGTAAAATAAACCATCTGGATTTCAGTTTCCACAATTCTTGTTTCATAGGCCCTACTCCACAATATCACCTTATTCTCTTTTCTGGAGTATTTATTACAAAGCAACTCCTAGGTGTCCAACAAAGGTATTGAATTCAGTTGATATTCTCTGAGATTTCTTTTCATATAGAGTATTTCTCTCTGTACATATTTTCCTGTATTTGTGTTCTCCATATGTCATCTCCCTAGTATGTCATGTTATGTAAAATATGCTGTTATCTAACATGGCCCTATTTCTCTTAAATATCTTATAAAATTTGAGGGAGGTAAATCTAGACACAGCTTTAAGTTCAGGTACAGAAATGTTTAATATATATGATTCTGAGTATTCCCTAAGGTATACTCTTAGTGAAGTGTAGATTTAACCATTAAATCAAGTGTTATCAGCCTGAAATTCATTCATTTTAAAGTTCCAATCATCTCAGACTTAATGTATTAGCATAAATTAATAATGGCTGCTTTGATCTACTATATTTCATTTGAGCTGTTTCATTCTTCCCTTGAAATATATTTCATTCTTCCCTAGAAATCAAATGGACTCTGATTCTTATATAAAGGAGTATTTTCTCTCATAAGCTCTTTGATAGTCTAAAAAAAGTAGTTCTTAAAAAAAAAAGAAGCCCAGACAAATGCTTGTTTCTTTCTTATATTTATCTTAGATGAAAACATGGCTAGCCTGCTTTACCCTGATTAAAAAGAAAGAGGAAGGCTACTCTGAGTGTGGGATTATTCAACTCATCAGTGAAGGTCATGGGGAATTTAGGATGAATGTTTGAATGTTTTTGGCTAATTCAAAAGTCACTGATCATGTATCATTCACTTTAGGAAAATGCACAGCACAAAATTTATAGTTTTATTAGAACAAAAATATGCCAGTAAGGAAATAAAAGAATAAGGGAAAAAATGTAATCAAATTCAACAAACAAAACTAGTTGTAAACAGAGTAAGAAGGAAACACATAAGAAACAGATTGGCACGTTAAAAACTCATCAGAATTTGCTGAAGGTAATCATGCAGCCTCCACAATATGTGAAACTGAAAGAACATTTTTCTTTGGACTACATATTTTCCTAGAAAGGAGCCATGGCAAGAGCCATGGTAGCCCATGACTGAAAATGTCACAAGAGAGTACAAAAGTGGTGTCCCTAAACAGAACAACACTCAATGCAGCAGTTAGACAGAAAGGAACTCAGAATTCAAAGCATCAAAGCAAAAGTAAAATTAGAACTTTGAATATTCAATGTTCTTAAAATAAGAACCTGTGATAGGGTTTTCCCATATTAAAAATATAAAATTTATAAAAATGCACACACATAACAAACACACACACATGCAAAGCCTCAAATATCACTCTGAGAAAAGGGGAAGTGATCCATAGTGTCAGACTTATCATCTGACAACCTGATTTTTCCAGGTTGACAACCTGATAACCTGCTCTGCCCTGGTATTTTTACTGTTTTCACTTGTTGATTAGAAGAAAACCAGAAGAAGCAAGAAGCCCGGTTTCAGTGTAAACATGGTAGAAATCCAAGGCAGTAATAGTTAGAACTATCAGTCAACTGTGATTCTCACAAGAGCAGATGTAAGCAGTGACTTTCCATGGACTTCAAAAAATGGAAGCTTAGATCATTTATTTTTAATCTATAATGTTTTTCAAATATAAGCAGTTAATGCTCTATTTTTTCCTCTAGAAACTGTTTTAGCTACATCTCACAAATTGTTATACATTTTGTTTTAATTCCCACTTAATTTAAAATGTTTCCTAATTCCTTTTGTGATATCTTCTGTGACTCCTAAGTTACTTAGAAGTGTATTGTCTATCTTAGTAAATGCTTCAAGTGCATTTAAAATGCAACCCAAGGTATTCTTGCCTGGAGAATTCCATGGACAGAGTAGCCTGGTGGGCTATAATCCATAGGGTTGCAAATAATTGGACACAACTGAAGCGATTTAGGATGCATGCACATACGCACGAGAGAAGGTGGGCTTTGGGGAATGCGTTAGTCCGTTTGGACTGCTACATCAAAATATCACTGACTGAGTGGCTTCAGCTAGGCAAGTGTTAGATTTGGTGGGGAAAACATATGAAATCTTTTCTATGTATTGCTAAGAAACAATTATTCATGACTCTTGACAAAGACAGTAAGGAAGACTTTATTGAAGGGGCACTACTGCAGTGAAGATTTTGAAGTAGGGGTAAAAACCATGCTCAAACTTTGAATATAACAACAATAAGCTTTATACACAAAAAAGGGATGGGAAAAGGAAGCTAAGTTACAGGGATTCTTGGTAAACCAACTTAACAGGATTTTTGCCGACGGCAGGCCAGAGTGACATGTTGTGAAGAAAATGGGATGAGAAATTTGATCAGACATGCAGGGTGAGGGACTTTCACTAAACTGAATCAGTAGGATTCTTGCTAAAACTGGAGTAACACAGCTAAGACAGAGTTCAACTTTAGGCCTAGTTAAAAAGAGGACTCAGACAAACCTTACTCAAGTTTGGTCAATGACAGTAACAGATGACCATCTGCTATTACTGACAACAGGCCTTTGTCAGTAACAGGATTCTTCTTAAGGCTAAGGCTAACTTTAAACCTTCTTGATTATATAATTATACAGCTATAAATGATAAGGACACATACATTATTGAAATAAAGATCTAAAAAGTTAAATAAGCACATAAATAACTGGAAGTTACACTGTAATTTTTCTTATATATGAGAATCACAAAACCATCAATCATTATAATTTTATAATCTACTTTTAGAAAATTTCAAAGAGCTATAGCCCTTCAAGTGCAATCAAGTTTTTATATATTAATTCATTTACAGAGAAAGAAAGTAAGAGAAAGAAGACAAGAGAGAGAATGGGAATCAGCACGTTCCATCACTTATTCAGAAACAGCTTTATGGAAGCCAACATTCCTGGTGGTACTGCTTTTCTAAAACAGTTATTTCAAAACCTTATTTCCATTCCATCACACACAGGATGTAATGCTGCAAGTGTCACATGTTCCCATATGCAATACTCAAAATGGTGGATGCAAAAATATGTCTTTATCTTCAATCACTGTCAATGAAACATGTTGAAACTATTACAGAAAAAAACTTGAATAGTAATTCTAATTGTGTATTGATGCAATTTTGCTTCATTCTATAGCATTAGTGCTATGTTCTAAAATTTAGCATATAGTTTTGTAAGCAAATTTTAAGTTTCTCTTTGCATATCCTTCCAAAAGTGCATAATTCTTGTCATTGTCATACCTCACTCAACCTTCTTTGAAGTAGGTTGGTGGGAAGGTTCTTCCCATCTTTCTTTTATTATATGCATTGTTAAAGCAATAGTAAAAGCTTAACATTTAATTATAAGTACTGTACTGAATGGCAACATAATGTAGTGATTAAGAAAAGAACTTTTTGATTAGACAGATGTGTCTTTGAGGTTGCTGTGCTGCCACCAGCAGCAGCAAGAACAGAAGCAGCCAGAGGAGAGCAAAAGACTTGTCAGGATGTGAATCCACCTTACCAGCTACCAGTTGTATGATTTTGAGCTTACTTAAAATGTCTGAGCCTCTCCCTATTTTAAAAGGGATAGCATACTACTTTCTCCAAAGTGTCTTTTTCAAAGGCTACAGATATAATCTTAAATTTCATGTAAATTTCTTGGCACGGTTGATGGAATATATTACTTTATAAATATTTGCTGGCATTCCAGGTAACTGAAATAGTAGCAGTAGTGGTTGTCACTGTAGTTTAAATTTTAGTCACAGTAGTGGTATTAGTAATAAATTTCTGCACACCTCACTTTCTATCTAATCATCTTGGTTGAGAGTCAATCAATTTCTTAGAATATAGTTCTGTGGGAGAAATACTGCTGAAAAAAAAGATCCCTGAGAAAACTGAGACACCTGCACTGGTTTTATAATAATCTCTTTAAATCTGATATCTACAATTTTGCTTTCTATTGTCATCATCATCATCATCTTCTTCTTCTTCTAAACAGTGCTGCACTTTGAATACAGCAGTCCAAGGATGGCGGGGGTGATGGAACAGATAGAGACTAAAAGGCTGACTGTGAGATGTGGGGTGGTGTGGGGGACAAACACACAGTAGGTCTTTCTGTCCTCACACTATACTGCACGATAATAGTAAAAGTGCATAAAGATATGTGTCCTATATGTTCTTTGATGCTAGTAGAACAGATTACCTTTCAGAGGTAACCTTCATTTGTTGGCTCTACCTGAGTAAATCTAGAGAAAGGAGCATGAATGATAAAAGTGCAGTCAGGTTCCTAAAAAATTATAGCCCAGTAGTGATGCTAGAAAATAAAGGATTTATAGTAAGTCTCAATGAAGTGGAAATACCCACCAAAAAACAAATGTTAGAGATTTTAAAAGTCATTCTGCAGCTCCTTTTTCTCCCCCCTCTGGTGAAATAAGAACACAGCCCATAAAAATTCCGTAAGCAATTGTCTTTACACCTAAGAAATTAACTAACATACATATTTTAAATTCTCTCCATATTTGCTAAGTAACATAAACTCCTTAACCCCTGATGTTCTGATCCATAAAACAGAGATGATAATAATCACACATAGGCTAATTTTAGGATTCAAATGTATAGTGTATGAAAAACACCTAGCCAACCCTCCATGAACCTAAGTACTCACTCTTCTTCTTTTACACGGTGATAGAGCCAAGAACTCTTTTGCTATTATAAATTAGAAGAAGCAATTATATAATTTTGTATCCAAAGTATGACCACTCATATGTCTATTCCTTACCCCTCTTTCATCAATCAAATAGACTTGTGCATAGTTTATAAATGTGGTATCACCAGTTCAGCTCATCTTTGCACAATTAGTTCATGTGGTTAAACTTTATTGTTAATAACTCCAGCAGAAAAGTTTTAATTTCAGTAAGAATCAGCTGGATTACAATAGGAAAAGAAAAGCAAATAAAAGATTCAGTTTTATTGACAAGACTACACACATAACCATTTAAAATCATCTCACTATAAAGTGCTATTTGTTAAAAGAAGGTACTTTGACAACTGAGAAAAAGGAACTAGACAATCCATTATTGCTGCAGATAAAAGTGATCACAAATTGAGTGAATAACATCATCAACATGTGTCTAAGATGGTACTCTCTCATCCCAGTGTGGACGCATTCAAACAGGAAATTTGAGTTTTATTAGAAGTGAGAACAATAGAAACCAGCTGGTGGTGGTTAAAAGCTAATAGAAAGAAATGAATTTTTTAGGGCCATATGGGTTTCCCTAATTTGTCAAGGGCTGGGAAGGCTATAAGACAAAGTGATTTTTTAAAAAAAGTTTTAATTAAAATATTATTTAGAGATTTTTAAGAGATCTTTGCATGAACTAAGTGAATTTAGTTTTCCTAGCCCAATTATATCTTGGAATAGTGGAAAAAAATTGCAGAAGAGAATGCCCAACTTCAGTGATCTTTGATGAACTAGAAAGAGGTTTTACTATCTGAAGACAAGATTTTTAAATAAGGATTTTTAAATTAGAATAAAAATTATAATAATTAAGCTCTGGAGTTTTATAATTAATGCAAATGTTATAGAAAAACCTGTATCAAACTTTTATAAATAAAAATGTCAAGCATTTATAACAGGTAGGAATTCAGTAAGAGCAGTGAAGTCAGCAAGCTTTATATACATATGTGTGTGTGTGTGTATATACACACATATATATATATATATATATATATAATATTTCTCTGGTTTTTCAAGACTGATATGCTGATACTAAATACTGATTTTGAATAAAATTTTGACAGAACCTTGCATAGTATTCATGAGGTAAAATGAAGAAGGGTAGATAAGGCAAATGAATTCATTGCACTTAGAAAATATATGCTAGGATGTTAATTAATAGATAATATCTGCCAGTTATATATCATAGGTGTGTGCTCTTACCCTGTTTTTATATCAGTGACATGGAGGAGAGTAAATAGAACAGAATATACACTAGAAGTTCCCTAACTCTGTGGCAGAATCCGGCATGATTTGAAATCTTGGATGAGAGACATTTGGCAAATTTACACCTCTATTCCCTAGTTTCTAAATTGTAGAAAATATGACTTTCTTCCTAGGTTGTTACTGTTCAGTCAACCAGTCGTGTCTGACTCTGTGACCCCATGGAGTGCAGCATGCTAGGCTTCCCTGTCCCTCACCATCTCCTGAAGTTTGCCCAAGTTCACATGCATTGCATCCACCTAGGTTATTAATTAATAACGTCTGAGGTTACTGGTGGTTAAATATGAAGATGCATGTAAAGGTCCTAGCACATTGTTTGTCATTTGATAAGAAAACAATAAATTACTATTGCTATTTTATTAGGATTGTGGTTATAGGCATACTTTACACTGTGGGGTCTTTTCTTTGCCTTTCTCTTACCAGCTATCTCATTCCTTAATTCTTTGCTTTTCACTAAATCAGATATCTTAAGGGCTATACTATGTATGCAGAGGACACTGCCTCCACCTACATTTGGAAACACTTTATCCACAATATTTCTTAAAATAGTCTTTTTTCATTCCACATTCCATTCTCAAGTTTTAGCCTTCCTCAACTAGGCCTTAGGAAGTATCACTATGAACAAAGGTAGTGGAGGTGATGGAATTACAACTGAGATATTTCAAATCCTAAAAGATGATGCTGCAAAAGTGCTGTACTCAATATGCCAGCAAATTTGGAAAACTCAGCAGTGGCCACAGGACTGGAAAAGGTTCAGTTTTCATTCTAATTCCAAGAAAGGCAATGCCAAAGAATTTTCAAACTACTGCACAATTTCACTCATCTCACGTGCTAGCAAAATAATGCTCAAAATTCTCCAAGTTAGGCTTCAATAGTACGTAAACCAAGAACTTCCAGATGGTCAAGTTAGATTTAGAAAAGGTAGAGGAACCAGAGGTCGAGTTGCCAACAACTGTTGAATCATAGAAAAAGCAAGAGAATACCAGAAAAACATCTACTTCTGCTTCATTGACTACAGTAAAGCCTTTGACTCTGTGGATTACAAAAAAAACTGTGGAAAATTCTTCAAGAGATGGAAATACCAGACTACTTTATGTGCCTCCTGAGAAATCTGTATTCAGGTGAAGAGGCAACAGTTAGAACCAGACATGGAACAAGAAACTGGTTCCAAATTGGGAAAGGAGTACAACAAGGCTTTGCATTGTCACTCTGCTTATTTAACTTATATGCAGAGTACATCATGTAAAATGCCAGCCTGCATGAAGCACAAGCTGGAATCAAGACAGCTGGGAGAAATATCAATAACCTCAAATATGCAGATGGCACCACCCTTATGGCAGAAAGTGAAGAGAAACTGAAAAGCCCCTTGATGAAAGTGAAAGAGGAGAGTGAAACAGCTGGCTTAAGCTTCAACATTCAAAAAATGAAGATCATGGCATGTGGTCCCATCACTTCATGGCAAATAGATGGGGAAACAATGGAAATAGTGAGAGACTTTATTTTCTTGGGTTCCAAACACTGCAGATGGTGACTGCAGCAATGACATTAAAAGACGTTTGCTCCTTGGAAGAAAAGCTATGACAAACCTAGACAGTAATATTAAAAAGCAGAGATATTATTTTGCCAACAAAGGTCAATCTAGTCAAAGCTATGGTTATTCCAGTAGTCATGCATGGATGTGAGAGTTGGACTATAAAGAAAGCTGAGTGCCAGAGAATTGATGCTTTTGAACTGTGGGGTTGGAGAAGACTCTTGAGAGTCCCTCAGACTGCAAGGAGATCCAACCAGTCCAATCTAAAGGAAATCAGTCCTGAGTATTCATTGGAAGGGTTTGCTGAAGCTGAAGCTCCAATACTTTGGCCACCTGATGTAAAGAGTTGACTCACTGGAAAAGACACTGATGCTGGGAAAGACTGTGGGCACTAGGAGAAGAGGATGACAGAGGATGAGATGGTTGAATGGCATCACTGACCCGACTGGACATGAGTTTGAGCAAGCTCCAGGAGTTGATGATGGACAGAGAAGCCTGGTGTGCTGCAGTCCACAGGGTTGCAAAGAGTTGGGCATGACTGAATGACTGAACTGAACTGAGACTCATCTTGAATTAGAAGAATCATTTCCTAGATAAAATGTTTGCTTTCAGGTTTTCCTTATCTCCATTTATTTAGGAGTTCTGCCAAATTCATCTGCCCAGAAGCCATTTTTAGAATACTACTGGTGTACTCCAAAACAGATAATAGCACTACCCATACTAAGGGAAGCACAAGCTTTGTTACTTTGATACTGATATTTCAAGATCACCTCCATATTATCACACTAGCTTTCAGTGCCTCCACTTTTTCAGAACTCTGCATCTTGCCTCACTGTTCCTATACTCCCTGTGCTACAAGTGAACATTTTTTCTTTCCATTATTCTCCTTGTGTTTCCTAATGCTATTTCCACAGCTTAAATTATCTGCTCAGTCGTTCTTATTATGCAAGCTTATAATGATGCAGCTGTCCCATACTCATCATCCAGAATTTAATTATGCAATTCTTGGTTATTCCAGGTTAATAATAATTAAGTCTTGTTTTGGAGCTTTACTTGTCATATATATCCTAGTTTTCCTAGCTAGATATTATAAAATACTGTGCATGCATGCTCAAGCCATTTCTGACTCTGTGAACCCATGGACTTTAGCCTGTAGGGCTCCTCTGTCCATGGAATTTTCCAGTCAAGAATACTGTAGTGAGTTGCCATTTCCTCCACCAAGAGATCTTTCTGACCCAGGGATCAAATAGGCATCCCCTGAATATATTGCATTGCAGCCAGATTCTTTACCACTGAGCCACCTGGGAAGCCTTAAAAAATACATACCATTCTTATCTTCCCTCCATAAATCCACTGTATTAATCAATCTACTATGCATGAATTTGCAAAGCTGGTACATGGTAAGTAAACTTAAACTGAATATATTAACAGAATTGCTAATTGACCAATTCCCTCAACACTGAATCCATGCTATGGCCCAGCATCATACAAATCTGAAAGTATGCTAAACAGTATTAGTTTGTTAAGCAGACTCCAAGGATGTTAGTCAAAATATATGCAGGAGACTTCCCTTATCCACAGTGATTTCTCATACCAATGACATGTTAATAATGTTTTACTCATATGTATATTCTTTGAATAGTGTGTGAATTTCTATTTTCTGTCTCCAGTGACTTCACTAAATATGATTTCACAGCTAGATCTGTGAACACACAGATCTGTAAAACACACACAAAGATCTGTGTTTCCTCATGATGTTATGTCATTGCTTAATACATCATGAAGCAGAGTCACAGCTAGCAATTGCAAGAATTTCCTATTCCAGTATATAAGCCTTTGTGAAGGATGTTCTAAAAAACAAAGGAAAAAAATCCACCAGAGTTTTTTATATTCTTCCCTATGTACCATGTTGAACAATGAGCCCAATATGGTACTGTCCATCATATTGCTAAGCTGCCAGAATAATTCAAACCTCGTTAAGCACAAGAGCAAGGGAGTTATTAACATCTTCTAAGCTCAGAACTTAACATTCCAGATAAGACTAGTGTCACAGGTTCCTTTGGAATGTGATTTTTCTTGATTCTTTTCCATTTGGATGTGTGAAAGTATGAGGGAGGCTGAAGCAGTAGGAGAGGGAGGGAAAGCATGTCTAGAGTGATGACACATTTAAAAATATCATCCCGAGAAGCTCTGAGCTCTCTAGTTATAGATTCTAAATATAGTTATGCCAACAGGAGAGAAGTACACCAGTTGGTCTTTCAGAAAGCCACTCCGGCATCAGGTAAAGATGACTCACCGAGGGAGGCATCAGGCTGTGATGTGCCATTTCAGCATTTTCTTACCAAGACCTTCAAAGATAATTCCTTCCCAGAAACCGCACTTTACTCAGAGAATAGTGGAATAATAACACATCAATACAGAATTCCTATCTTTAGATCACTGTTAATCCCCTCAAAAAAATGTGGTTTTTGTTTGTTTGTTTTGTTACAAACAGGCTTTCTAGGTAATGACCATTATTGGCAAAGGAAATATACCAAAAAAAAATTGCTATGGGTATCATTCACCTTGTACATATATTGGTATCATTTATCATGTGCATATGTTGACTTCAATTGTTTTCCCATTAGTTTGATTTTTGTAATGAAATCTAAAACTAGTGTTACATTGAAATATTTTTCACATTGCAAACAATAAGTTAAGCAGGAGCATATGAAGAAAAACCTCATACTTATTACATTATTTTTGCTTATTCCTTTCCCACTGGACAAGAAGAGAATGGAAACTCACTCCAATATTCTTGCCTGGAGAATCCCATAGACAGAGGAGCCTGGTGGGCTATAGTCTATGGGGTCACAAAGAGTCAGACACAACTGAGTGACTAACACTTACCACTAGAATGGACACTTGCAAACATAAAATTTCCTAAAACCTTTTAAACCATCAAATCTATTTGAGCCTAGTATTAAAAGTAAGTGTGAAGCCATCTATTATAGTTCTTGCCTATTGCATATTTATTGTGTTGACTAGCTGTATTGCATTTTAATGGCTACATGTTCATAAATTGATTTTTACCCAGGGCTATTTAAAAACCTCTGTGATGAGCTAACTATAACAAACTTGCCATCTGTGTCTCTTAGGAAGCAAAAATTTTAAATTTAGTCAACTCTTATTGGCATTTCATTTTTCAGGGCAACTTCTGTAAATTCTTTTGTCCAGATACTGAATTCTGGAGATGTGCTGGCAAGGTAGATTAGACTGGATTGTTTGCAATAGCTGTGACAAAACTCCAGAAATAGAAAAATTAAAACTACCAAATTGATAAATAGCATTGACTAAGAATTTATTGTGGTGCATCTAAAAACAACTTGCAAACTGGAAGCTTCCAAATTCAAAAATGGTATGAAGCTCAGAGGCATAAATTTTCAGAATGACTTATAAAGTGAAATGAGGAAGTAGTTAACCTTTACAATGATCGGTTATTATAATGAGGATTCCTAAATGGCAGGGAATTGATTAAAAGTGATTATCTCATACCATGTTTAAGGAAATAATTTAATTTTTAAAAATAAATCTCAGAGACATTTCCAAGAAATAATCTAAATTAAATTTTATGTTCATGAAAGAAGCTAGTGGTTTTGTTTGCTCAGGGAAGTCTCAAGACCAGTCTCTATTTTGTACTTAATTTGAACAATTTTCTACTTTTGGTCATTCTCTCAGCAGGTTGAGAGTATAACCAACAAACATAGTATTACTTTAGCTTACTAGTGGTGATATTGCAACCAGCAATGTTTTATATTAATTCATAAAAATTTTAACCATCTTAATGAATTCACTCACTCACCTGTAGTTAATAATCCTCATTTTGTATCGTCTTGGGTTAGTAGCTTTATGAGTCAATAAGTTTTCTATTAAAAATTTAGAAATTCTTATATCCAGTTGAGGGTCATGATCTTAAAGTTATCAGAAATCTATACTCTAGAGTAATTGCCATCATCTTTTTCCATGAATCTCTTTGAAGCTGAAGCATTCTGTCTACAATTGATTGTAAACACTTTGTAAAAAGAGTTAGGAGTGAAACAATGACTTGTGATTGATGAAAGACTTAACAGACATAGTTAAAAATCTATGAGAATCCATAAAAAATTATGCAATTAAAAACTAACTGCTATTTTTTGTGATATATATTATAAAATAACAACTGCAGGTGGCTCAGCTGGTAAAGAATTCACCTGCAGTACGGGAGACCTAGGTTTGATCCCTGGGTTAGGAAGATCCCACTCCAGCATTCTGGCCTGGAGAATTCCATGGACTGTATAGTCCATGGTGTTGCAAAGAGCTGGACACGACTGAGAGACTTTTACTTATGATTGATAATATTATCCCAGGACATATCTAGACTTTTAGATTAAATGCAATTTCCAGGATATATATTAATAATATTTACATATGTAAATATAAGAACTTTAAATATTTTTTATTTAACAACGTTCCCCATGAAATTTAATATCAAGACTAAATAAAGATTTCTTTTTTACAAGGAGAGACAGAAAATCTTTTGTATCTTCTAAGAACCCTATGGAAAAGTCCAAAGTTAGTTTGAGGTCCAAAAAGAGTTCATTCAGAATTTGATTTGGGGAAGTTTGTTAAAAATGTCAAAATATTTAAAATACTTGATCAAATAGGAGTATAAGTCACTGTGAAACAATACTTAATTATCCATTCAACCAAAGGGACAATTAAAAGATTTCAAACACAAAAACAGTAACTATATAGTTGTAAATAAACTTTAGCTTTTTTAATATTAAAAAGACTCATGCTCAATACTGTTATTTATTAGAGAAATACTAATCAAAATTATGATATCACCTCACATCTGTCAGAATAGCCATCATCGAAAAGTCTAAAGATAAAAAACTCTGGAGAGGTTATGGAGAAAAGGGAACCATCTACATTGTTGGTGGGAATGCATGTAGAATAGTATGGAAATTCCTTAAAAAACTAAAAATAGAGTTACCATATGATCTGGCAATTTCACCCCTAAGCATGTATTTGGAAAAGGCAATAACTAATTCAAAAAGATAAATGCACCCCAATATTCACAGCAGCACTATTTACAATAGCCAGGACATGGAAGCAATGTAACCGTCCACTGATAGAAGAAGGCGTAAAGAAGATGCTGCATATGTGCAACAGAATATTACTGCATATGAAATAATATGCAGTATGCATATTCATATGCATGAAATAATAGGCAAAAAGAATGAAATGAAAAAGAAAGAATGAAATAATGCCATTTGCAGCAACACTGATGGACCTACAAATTATCATAAGTGAAATGTCAGACAAAGACAAATATCAGAAAATATCACTTATACGTGGACTCTAAAAAAATGATACGAATGAACTTATTTACAAGACAGAAAAAGAATCACAGATGTAGAAAACAAAGTTATGGTTACCAAAGGGGAAACAGTTAGGAGGAAGAATAAATGAGGAGTTTGAGATGAACAGATACACACTACTACATATAAAATAGATCATCAACAAGAACCTACTGTATAGCACAGGAAACTATATTCAATATCTTATAATAACCTATAATGGAAAAAATATATGTGTGTGTGTGTGTGTATATATATATATATATATGAATCACTTTGCTGTATTTCTGAAATTAACACATTGTATATCAACTATACTTCAATTAAAGAAAAAAAATGGAAAAAAATAAAAGGAAAATGCCAGTTTTCCTAAATAATCAAACACCTGACAAAGACAGTGTGGGGCACAGGAAATAATTCTTAAGACAACAAAATCTTTGTTTCTTAGGCAGATTACATTAAAGGCAAAGAAAAACCTTTCATAATATTTATTAAAACGAGACCAGAGCAGTAGTTCAAGAATTTTTTTTGTTTAGCAGATAAAAGAAATTATTAAATTGTAGAATTGTATTTTTACATAAGTACCAGCTGAACCACAAGGGAAGCCCAAGGATACTGGAGTGGGTAGATAAAAGAAATTATTAAATTGTAGAATTGTATTTTTACATAAGTACCAGCTGAACCACAAGGGAAGCCCAAGGATACTGGAGAAGATCCAGCGGATCTTCTCAACCCAGGAATTGAACCAGCGTCTCCTGCATTGCAGGTGGATTCTTTACCAACTGAGCTACCAGGGAAGCTTTACACAAGTACACTATTTATTAAAGCCTACAAAAATTCTAATAATAAATTCATTCAATTTTAGCCAGCTCTAAACTACACCATAAAGTCTCCACAACAATTTTGTAATTTTCTATATCCATTTAGGTTTTGTGTTATTCTTTTTTTTCTTATTCTTGAACAACTAGTCATTTTATTTCAGACAATATTACTCTCTTTTCCTTAACAAAAATACACCTTACATGTTTCATATACTCTTCATATAAAAGAAGAGTATTTCCCATTTTCCTCCATACTTTGTATACAAAGTTGTCTTTCTTCACTCATTAATTTTTGCAGTTATACCTTTATATACTGATTATAAATTTTAACTATAAATTTTATATTCCAGTGAAAGCTAGTAAGCAGGCAACTATGAACTCTCTATCATATATTAGTGTTACATGGTAGATTAGTGAATTTATAAATACAAAATTATAAAAACTTATGCTTTTTTAGAGACATTTTTTACATAAAAGATATGTTTATTTATAAATCCAATACCCTTTGTCTCTGTAAAACTTAAGTCAAAAGTAGATAAGTTTAAAATTATATTTAGAAATCAATTTCTTAGTATATTGTCTTATTTGGGGATGGTCTAAATATTCTAATAAATATTCATTATTTAGTTTATTATAAATCTTTATCTTATTTACATTTATTTAAATGACTTGTTCTTAATAATCATCCTTAGATTAGATATCGAATAGCTATCATTTTATTTCTTGTTGAAGACTTTCTAAGAGAGATAGTATGAGTTTATTTGACCAGTAAATCCAGGTAGAAAAAGCTGTATGTTTGCATTAAATATTGACAGCTCTAAAGGCATGCCTGCTTTTATTAAATCAACAAACTTAAAACAGATTTTATTTATCAAAGATTATCTCAGATCATGTAAATTCAAAAAACACTTTTGCTAGTTACTTTATTTCTGAGTATACATCACATATAAATACTTATCTTTCCTTGATCAATTAAATACAGTTCTGTGCAAATTAATTTTAGCAATACCATCCATAGGTAGAAAAATATCACATACTTAGAGCATACACACATAGACATGCATAATATACAGACTTATATAGAGATTTATAGCTTTTGCTTTTTTAAAAATTTAGCTATATCTCAGTTACAAAGCTCAAAAGAATAGTTGGATCCAAATTGCAGACAGATTAAGATACCTGCTCAGATGGACAAAATTTTTTGTCTTTGTTTTTGAGTAAAGATTTTTAATTTGTGCACTGTAAAGATTCTTTAGAAGAAGCTATTTTTAGAGTCATTTTTGTGTTGTAGAAACTTCTTCATACCATTAAAAGAATGCATTGTGCTGTCTCTGAAAGGTCTGAGATCCTTTCTTTTAAGGATGCTCCTTAAGATGAATTTACCTAAAACAAGGCTTCCCTAGAAAGTGGCTATAATTACAAATTATTCAAAAGTGTACCCTATTTTTCAGAAAGGCACAGGATGCTGGTCCATAGTGAATAAACATATAAGAGGCAAGAATCATTAAAAGGAAAGAAGGAGAATTAGACCAGGTGGAACCCATTCTGCTTTCAGATTTTCTAAAACAAATACTCTGACCTGATAATCCGACTTCTGCTTAAAAGATAGAGTTGGATTTCCCAGGTCACTCAGTGGTAAAGAATCCACCTGCCAATGCAGGTTTGATCCCTGTATTAGGAAGATCCCCTGGAGTAGGAAATGGCAACCTGTTCCAGTATTCTTGCTTGGAAAATTCCAAGGACAGAGGAACCTGGTGGGCTATGGTCCAGGGGGGTCACAAAGAGTCAGATATGATTGAGCAACTAAGCAGAGATCTTTGACAAGACCTGACATAGGATTCTCCCTTACAGACCAAAAGGTGATTTAACAAGAAGCTTCAAAAAACAAAACAAAACCAGAATATAGGTATGCATAATAAGACTGGAAAGGTAAAAAAGCAGAGGTCAAAAAAAGAGCAGAGGTCAGATCCAAAAGAGAGTTACCCTTAAACTCCAGAATCATCCAGGAAACAGTGAAATCAGTACATTAGACTGATTGCTCATGGCCCTTGAGTTGTTGGGGTCTTCTTTGGATTCCACTTCTAATGTCATAAATGGTCAAAAATCCAGAAATAGCAAAATGTAAACCACTAAATAAAGAGTATTGATTAACAAGAGTTTGTTTATCATACATATAAAAATAGTTTGCAAACACAAATTTCCAAATTCAATGACAAATGTGAAGCTCAGGAGCATAAAGTTATATGGTGACTAATGAAATAAAAGTGAGGAAGTTACTAACCTTTACAATGATCGGTTATTACAATGGAAGGTTCTAAATGGCAGGGATTTGATTTAAAGTGATTTATCTCACACGATGTTTAGAAAGATGATTTGCTTCTTTTATAATTGTTAGAGGCATTTTTAAGAAATCACCTAAGTTAAGCTTTGCTTTCATTCATGAAACAAGCAAGATTTAGTTTTTTTTTGTTTTTTTTTTTTTATTTTTATTTTTTCCAGTGGGTTTTGTCATACATTGATATGAATCAGCCATGGATTTACATGTATTCCCAATCCCGATCCCCCCTCCCACCTCCCTCTCCACCCGATTCCTCTGGGTCTTCCCAGTGCACCAGGCCCGAGCACTTGTCTCATGCATCCCACCTGGGCTGGTGATCTGTTTCACTATAGATAGTATACATGCTGTTCTTTTGAAATATCCCACCCTCACATTCTCCCACAGAGTTCAAAAGTCTGTTCTGTACATCTGTGTCTCTTTTTCTGTTTTGCATATAGGGTTATCGTTATCGCCTTTCTAAATTCCATATATATGTGTTAGTATGCTGTAATGTTCTTTATCTTTCTGGCTTACTTCACTCTGTATAATGGGCTCCAGCTTCATCCATCTCATTAGGACTGGTTCAAATGAATTCTTTTTAATGGCTGAGTAATATTCCATGGTGTATATGTACCACAGCTTCCTTATCCATTCATCTGCTGATGGGCATCTAGGTTGCTTCCATGTCCTGGCTATTATAAACAGTGCTGCGATGAACATTGGGGTGCATGTGTCTCTTTCAGATCTGGTTTCCTCAGTGTGTATGCCCAGAAGCGGGATTGCTGGGTCATATGGCAGTTCTATTTCCAGTTTTTTAAGAAATCTCCACACTGTTCTCCATAGCGGCTGTACTAGTTTGCATTCCCACCAACAGTGTAAGAGGGTTCCCTTTTCTCCACACCCTCTCCAGCATTTATTGCTTGTAGACTTTTGGATAGCAGCCATCCTGACTGGCGTGTAATGGTACCTCATTGTGGTTTTGATTTGCATTTCTCTAATAATGAGTGATGTTGAGCATCTTTTCATGTGTTTGTTAGCCATCTGTATGTCTTCTTTGGAGAAATGTTTGTTTAGTTCTTTGGCCCATTTTTTGATTGGGTCATTTATTTTTCTGGAATTGAGCTGCAGGAGTTGCTTGTATATTTTTGAGATTAATCCTTTGTCTGTTTCTTCATTTGCTATTATTTTCTCCCAATCTGAGGGCTGTCTTTTCACCTTGCTTATAGTTTCCTTTGTAGTGCAAAAGCTTTTAAGTTTCATTAGGTCCCATTTGTTTAGTTTTGCTTTTATTTCCAATATTCTGGGAGGTGGGTCATAGAGGATCTTGCTGTGATTTATGTCGGAGAGTGTTTTGCCTATGTTCTCCTCTAGGAGTTTTATAGTTTCTGGTCTTACCTTTAGATCTTTAATCCATTTTGAGTTTATTTTTGTGTATGGTGTTAGAAAGTGTTCTAGTTTCATTCTTTTACAAGTGGTTGACCAGTTATCCCAGCACCACTTGTTAAAGAGGTTGTCTTTTTTCCATTGTATATCCTTGCCTCCTTTGTCAAAGATAAGGTGTCCATAGGTTCGTGGATTTATCTCTGGGCTTTCTATTCTGTTCCATTGATCTATATTAGCAAGACTCATTAAGAAACAAAGAGAGAAAAACCAAATTAACAAAATTAGAAATGAAAATGGAGAGATCACAACAGACAACACTGAAATACAAAGGATCATAAGAGACTACTACCAGCAGCTCTATGCCAATAAAATGGACAACTTGGATGAAATGGACAAATTCTTAGAAAAGTATAACCTTCCAAAACTGAACCAGGAAGAAATAGAAGATCTTAACAGACCCATCACAAGCAAGGAAATCGAAACTGTCATCAAAAATCTTCCAGCAAACAAAAGCCCAGGACCAGATGGCTTCACAGCTGAATTCTACCAAAAATTTAGAGAAGAGTTAACACCTATCTTACTCAAACTCTTCCAGAAAATTGCAGATGAAGGTAAGCTTCCAAACTCATTCTATGAGGCCACCATCACCCTAATTCCAAAACCAGACAAAGATGCCACAGAAAAAGAAAACTACAGGCCAATATCACTGATGAACATAGATGCAAAAATCCTTAACAAAATTCTAGCAAACAGAATCCAACAACATATTAAAAAAATTATACACCATGACCAAGTGGGCTTTATCCCAGGAATGCAAGGATTCTTTAATATCCGCAAATCAATCAATGTAATACACCACATTAACAAATTGAAAGATAAAAACCATATGATTATCTCAATAGATGCAGAGAAAGCCTTTGACAAAATTCAACACTCATTTATGATTAAAACTCTCCAAAAAGCAGGAATAGAAGGAACATACCTCAACATAATAAAAGCTATATATGACAAACCCACAGCAAGCATCACCCTCAATGGTGAAAAATTGAAGGCATTTCCCCTGAAATCAGGAACAAGACAAGGGTGCCCACTCTCACCACTACTATTCAACATAGTGTTGGAAGTTCTGGCCACAGCAATCAGAGCAGAAAAAGAAGTAAAAGGAATCCAGATAGGAAAAGAAGAAGTGAAACTCTCACTGTTTGCAGATGACATGATCCTCTATATAGAAAACCCTAAAGACTCCACCAGAAAATTACTAGAGCTAATCAATGAATATAGTAAAGTTGCAGGATATAAAATTAACACACAGAAATCCCTTGCATTCCTATATACTAACAATGAAAAAACAGAAAGAGAGATTAAGGAAACAATACCATTCACCATTGCAACAAAAAGAATAAAATACTTAGGAGTATATCTACCTAAAGAAACAAAGACCTATACATAGAAAACTATAAAACACTGATGAAAGAAATCAAAGAGGACGCAAACAGATGGAGAAACATACCGTGTTCATGGATTGGAAGAATCAATATTGTCAAAATGGCTATTCTACCCAAAGCAGTCTATAGATTCAATGCAATCCCTATCAAGCTACCAACGGTATTTTTCACAGAACTAGACCAAAGAATTTCACAATTTGTATGGAAATACAAAAAACCTCGAATAGCCAAAATAATCTTGAGAAAGAAGAATGGAACTGGAGGAATCAACCTGCCTGACTTCAGACTCTACTACAAAGCCACAGTCATCAAGACAGTATGGTACTGGCACAAAGATTTAGTTTTGATTACATGACTTAAATGGTTTTGTCTACTCAAGGAATTCTCAAGTCTGCTATCCATTTTATATTTAAATTCTGACTACATTTGGTAGTGTGATTTAATACTATAAATCCAGCTCCTTCTTCACCTTTCCTCATCCTCCTTCAAAACAAGAAATCAAGATGCTACCAATACATCTGGCATTGCCATTTGGTGAAACCAGAGGGGTAGCAGCACCAAAAAGAGTCAATCACCCATGTTGAAAATCACAGTAGAAGGTGAAGACTTCATCAGTCTCCCATAGACAGATTCATGTAGCGCGTCCTAACACCTGAGCTTGGTCATTAGGTTGAAGGGTAGACAGCCAGCTCTTAGAAGCCCTTTTCTTCTCTTTCCTCTGAGCATTAAGCTCTTCATCCTATCTTGATGTAGTGAACAATGTCTCTTCTTCTTGATTTTTGTTTCCAACGCTTTTGAAATTTGTATGTATTCTTCTGTTTCTCCTTCTGCCTCATTTCTATTTATCTTGCCTATTTTCAGTCTTATCTCTCCAAAATATTTACAAAAGAAATATGAAATAATAAAAATGATATTTCCTTTAATTTGGGGCAAAATCATTTTTATGTTGGTGTCTTTGATGCTAATGTCAGAATCTAACCTTAGAGCACCTTTATTTTTAAGTTAATTTTTTCTATAGCTCCATATATTCAGAGACACTTAACACACTTTGACGAAGACTAATGGATTTTAGGATTCCTCATCTATCATCAGTTATATTAAAAATTCTCCCATAAATGTCAATTGACTACAACAAAAACTCAATTTATTTTAGAAATCCATGCCATGTTTTTTTTTTTTTTTTAAGTAAGTCATGCTTTACAAATTATAGACTCAAAACACTGTCCAAATGTCAGAAAGGCTATCTCAAATAAAAATCTACTAATTAAATGTGGAAAAATGAATTAAAAGTGCATTGAAAGAAAACCATGGGTTAAGTTAGTACTTAATTTATTTCTTTTCCAAGATAACTAGCAAAAATATTAAAATGTGTATGTTTAAAAATTAACAATGTGCACAAATTAACCTGTGCCTGTTATCCAGGTACTAAAAGAGCAAAAGTATATATGAATAGATTATGACCATTTGCTTGTGTTTAAATGCATTTTGAAGTCACTGAATTCTGCTCTAGGGTTATTTTGACAATGGAAAACACACACATACATGCACACAATCCCAGAATCTAATGGCTTTGAATCATAGGTAAGATGCCCTTTCACATATCTAATACCCTGATTTTCTAAATACTTTGCTTTCTTCTATCTATCTTCATAAAAGTATAACATATGAAATATTGAAGCTGACCTTTGGGAAGAAGATAAACTGGTGACAGGCAGTTTAGCAGGAAGTGACTTTGTATTGTTAAGTGGAAGAGGAAAACAGGGCAGTGAAAGAGATGGAAGTGTCTGAAACTAAAGTGCTATTTACACTCTTGAAGACCCCCTGCAGCTTGGGTTTTCTCAGATCCTGGAAGTACAGGTTTCCTCAGGTCTGGCTTGGCACCATCTCACTCACTCGAGTCCAACTACATTTTCTTCCTTATAGTAGTACTGCTTTATACCCACAGCCTCATTTCATTCCAATTTGCCCCAGTTTAGCTTAATTCTGACTTCTAGAACAATTACTCACTCTGGAGACAAGAAGAGAAGATAATGATGAAAAGATTTTTATTTCATTAACTTTGATCAATTCTAAAGTTTGGGCAGTTGGTCAAGCTTCAGTCTAAATATCCCTGTTGCTTGTTTTTGATCTTTACAATGTGAAATTGCTTTAAAAAAAGGTTAATGATCTGTACAAGTATTAGTACTATTTGTTAATATTAAATAATCAGGCTAGTTCCTCTCATGACTCTAGTGCTAAGGAAACAGATGTGAAATTGTGATCATAAAAAGAACGAAAGAAAAAAATTTTCCCCTACATTTTCTGGGAGTTTCCTCCTTTGGACACTCATTTATTTGGAAAGACAGGATTTTTAAAAATAATTTCCAAAAGATGACACTGGAAACAAATTATTACTATCACAGTGCTTTAATGCATATGGGACTAATGTTAAGAAGCATTTTAAGTCTTTTCAATTTCTTTAAACAATAGGCCTGTGTAGCAAAAAGAAAACTGATTTTGGAACCAATCTTCTTTGTTGCCCTGACCATTAACCAAATATGTGACTATGGACAAGCCACTTCATCTTCCTTTAATGAAGCTGACTTTAAAACTGGAAAAACTCAGAGTCTGAGTTAAAAGTACACCATTGAGTTAAGCCAGTACTTAACTCTTTTCCCTGTCCAGGATAACTGGTAAAAATATTAAAATGTATACTGACTTTTTAATTTTTAAAAATAAAGAATAGATAGTGACTGAATTTTTCACAAATGTTCCCCCTTTTTTGTTTTCTTAATCTTTCCTTACTGAGAAAGATTTTGAACTTTCTCAGGAAAAGTAGAGGTCACGTATTCCTTAAGATTACAGTACCTGTTACAGATCTTTTTAGGAAGGAACTTAGATTTATTCAGCAGTCTTCCCTCAAGACACAAAACATAGTAGGCATTTAGCAAATATTTGTTGAATGAATAAATTAATGGGCCTGGCACATATATTTTTATTAAGAATTCTGACAACCAGGTAGCCCTTCTAATGTTATCACCATGAAGGAAGCCTCTTTAGCCTTCTATTTGTGGAACAAAAAGCAAAAATTAAGGTCCAAAATAGCATTTATCCTGTCTCATAGAACTCTAAAACATCATGTTATATGAACATGATGTTACATGTTTATATAAAAACATGTATAAAACATGTTTAAACATGTAAAAACATGTTAATATAAACATGTAAAACATGTTTATATAAAACATGTTACATTTATATATAAAAACATCATGCATATATATTCTAATAACATTGCCAAGTATTTCACTGAAAATATAATAACGCAAATGCTTAATTTATCTTAAATATACCTATATCTAAAATTGCAAATGTATACAGATTTTTAAAATGCTATATAAAATATAATTATTGCTATAAAATATTTGTATATCAAAAGACTTTTTGATAATATTCCTTTTCTAATAATAGCTAAATGCATAGGATGTTCAAAGTGAAAAAAAGTTATTCCCCATCCTTCTCTCTCTCCCTTGTTTCCTTCTTTCCTTCCTTTTTCTTTTCTTCTTTTTCTTCCTTCCTTTGCCAGGGTGCTGCCGAAGAGTAGCACAGAATCAGACTGACTCCAAAACCAGAGTTCAAATCTCTGATTTGTAATTTTGGATTCACTTATTAGCTCTCTCTTCCTCATCTTGAAAATAAAGATAGTTACAGTATTAATCTAACTGAAATGAGTTGTCAAATGAAAATATCTTAGAATGAAGCATGTCCCCAAGTAGGTATTCAACAGATACTAGCCATTGTGATTTTTAGCAAAGTTTTAAAATGAGAAGCATAATTAAATTTCCATAAAAAGAAATAAATGTCTCTTTGAAAGTCCCCAATCCACACAATGTTTGTTTTCAATATACTGTTCCTTTCTACTCCCACCACGTCTTTCAACTGGGTGTTCTCGGCTTCCCACCTTATTTCCCAACAGGGAAAAGGTAGGTCTGGGAGCCAAATCAGGCCACTCTCTCCACGTTATGGGCCAGTGGCATAGGCCTGGCTATAGACAAGCAGATAAAGGAAGGTTCCATAGATACCTGGATCCATCAGTGACCCTACCTGTTCAATCTTGTGGCTACCTGGTCTTATAACCCTTTTTACCAAATGCTTCAAATATTCTGATCTGGTTCATCTCATTTTTTTCCCCTATCCAAAAACTTGCATATATTATTAATTAAGGACACAGAACAGAAGCTACTGATTGAAAGTCAAATTTATATATGATATTTAAGATTGTTAGCACTGATGATGTCCTCCGCCAAAACTGTCTCACTTCACTCAAAAAAATAAGAATGCAGTTCTGCTTTTTAGGACCAAATATGAGTAAAACTGGAAAAAAAAAAAAACAAGTATTGCTTAGGAAGCCTTAGTTCCTTTACAGAGCCTTATCTGTCAAAGTCATCCTCCTACTCACTGATAACTGCAAATGTCAAGGACTGTCCAAATTTCCAAACTTTTCTTCACAAGTCTTCCACACTATTTAATGATTTCAATGGGAATAAACTGAACAGCAATATCACTAAATTTTTTGACAGAACAATGAATGATCATACACAGCATGACTTTCAAGTCATCACTAATAGAGTCTGTGTGGTAGCATTTTCACTATCTCACAGAGTCTTCCTGGTATTTATTATTTTTTATACTTATTTGAGAAAATATAGAGTGATTTGGAAACTTATTTGGTTAAGAATTCAAGTTGATGCTTTAAGTTGCTCTTTTAGTTGTTTTTCAGTCCCTAAGTCTAGAGGAGGGCACATAGAAGTTACTTACAATCTGAAACTGACCATAGTTGAAACAATTTATTTAAAATAAGAACTAAAATAGAACCATGATTTTCAGAAAAATCTAAGAGCAGTGAATGATTACTTTTAGCCAGAATTATGAAACTATAATTTACAAATGGTCAAATTTACCCTTTTTTGGTATACAGTTCTAGAGTTTTGGCAAATACTTATTTGCGTAACTGAATTGCAAATAAGATACAGAATATTTTCATAAACTCTAAGACTATTTTGAGTATTTAGAGCCATACAACTAACAAGAATTAGAGTTACTGCTCATAAATCTGTTTCACTGGAATATTACCACCAGTATTCTATTAGGACTACAATACAATATTTCAAAGAACTTGTTATCCTTAAATATCATCTTGTTTAAGGTTGCTATTACTCTCTGACACTTATCAATATTTTATTATATTTATTATGTTATATAAATACTAACTTACATACAATACTATTCAAACTATAATAAAAATGAATAACATTCTTCATATGCCTATCATATAAGAATAGCAAATACTATAATAAAAGGTATATTTATAATATAGGGTTATAGTATTTTCAATTAAAAATATTGGCAAGTGATTTGGCAATAAAGCTAACAATATAATATTAAAGAAAGAAAAAACAGAAGTTTTAACAGATTGAAGAACCAATACTTTCCCACATTACTAAACTGATGCATTCCCATGTTGAAACTATTTTGTTGTTTTCATTACATGACTGATTTCATGACTCATGCAAAATTGACTGCGACTGAATTTATTTAAGCCTGAATTTAAAAATGGTAAGGACTGAATTATTATCAATAAAAAATTAATAATTAATAGAGGAGACAGCAAAATGAGAACAAAGATGCAAGAGATGGGCTTAAAGAAAAAAAAAAAAGTGCTAAGCAAGTAAGCATCTCAAGGTTGAGAGCCTCAGCTCTGGAGATCTCATTTCAGAGAGCATAATGGCATCTATTACGTTGGGGTTTCCCTGGTAGCTCAGACAGTAAAGAATCTGCCTGCAATGCAGGAGACCCGGGTTGGATCTCTGGGTCGGGAAGATCTCCTGGAGAAGGAAATGGATACCCATTCCGGTATTCTTGCCTGGAGAATCCTGTGCAGAGGAACCTGGCAGGCTATAGTCGATGGGATACAAAGAGTCAGACATGACTGAGCAACTAACACACACACAAAGGCATATATCTTAAAAGATCTGAACATTCAAGCTTGTGGAGGCAAGGAGATATATATATATATATATATCTGAAGTCCCTTTCAAATATATATGGACTTCCCCAGCAGCTCAGGTGGTAAAGAAACTGCCTGCAATGCAGGAGACCCAGGTTCGATCCCTGGGTCAGGAAGATTCCCTGGAGATGGGAATGGCATCCCACTCTGGTATTCCTGCTTGGAAAATTCCACGGATAGAGAAGCCTGGAGGCTACAATCCATGGGGTCGCAGAGAGTGGGACTCGACTGAGTGACTAACACTCTCAGTTTCACTTTTTTTCCAAGTATATGGTTCAGAATGTATACTTTATCTCTCTCAATAAAGCACAATGAAAAGAAGAGAAAATCTAAATGAAAAATGCTTATTTTATTCTTGGATTTTTTTTTTTTCTAAAATTTGTATAATATTAGACCTGTGAAAGCAACAGTGTTAGTTACTTAATTGTGTCTGACTGTTTGCAACTTCATGGACTGTAGCCTACCAGGCTGCTCTGTCCATGGAATTCTTCAGGCAAGAACACTGGAGAGGGTTGCCATTCCCTTCTCCAGAGGATCTTTCTGACCCAGGGATGGAACCTGGGTCTCCTGAATTGCAGGCAGATTCTTTACCATCTGATCCACCCAGAGAAGACTTGTAGCATATAATTTCAACTGTTTCATAAGACATAATTGAAACATAATAAGGTGAATGTGTACAACTTGTTAGTTTTAAAATATGAAAACACAGATGAAACAATTACATTCTAAAGATGGTGGACGGTTTTCTTCATGTCTCATTCTAATTTCATTTTCTCATCTTGCTCTGTACCCACCTACTGCTACGAAACCGCTGATCTTCTTTCTTGACAATATAGGTTAGTTTGCTAGAATATTATATAACTGAAGTCAGAGAACATGTCTGGCTACTTTTTCCCTGGCTTCTTTCACTCAGCATAATTCTTTCTATGTTCATCTTTGTTGTAGCTTGTTTCAATATTTCATTTACTTCTTTTTTTTAGTATTACAAATTATGGATGTGCTGCAACTTCAGTTGTCAAGAGACATTTAAATTATTTCCAATGCGATTGTGAATAAAGCTGTTATAAACACCTGTAAACATATTTTTGTAAAAACATTTTATTTTTTAAATTAATATATAGATGTGCAATGGCTAGATCATATGAAGTATATATGTTTAAATTTTAAGAAATGGCTTTCCAAAATGGCTGTTCCATTTTACATTCCCTCTGTCAGTGTGGTTGTCATCTGTTTTGTCCTAATAACTAACAATGTTGATCATATCTTCACTGGTAATATATCTGTTCAAATTTTTTGCTCATTTTTTAAATTAGGTTTTTGCTTCCTACTATTGACTTTTGAGAGTTCCATGTATACTCTAGATATTATTCCCTTACAAAACACATACACTGAAAATAATTCATTACATAGCTTGCCTTTTAGTCTCTTAACTCTAAAAAAATAAGTTTTTAATTTTGTAGAAGAAAATTTTGTCCATTAATTCCTTTATTAATCATATGTATAATATACTTTGTGGCTTTCCTGTTGGCTCAGAGGGTAAGGCATCTGCCTGCAATACGGGAGACCCGGATTCAATCCCTGTGTTGGGAAGATCCCCTGGAGAAGGAAATGGCAACCCACTCCAGTACTCTTGCCTGGAAAATCCCGTAGATGGGGAAGCCTGGTAGGCCACAGTCCATGGGGTTGCAAAGAGTCAGACACAGCTGAGCAACTGAGTGACTTCACTTTCACTTTCATGGCATACTTCAAAAACATTTTCAAATTTTAATATCACAGAGGTCATTTTTTTTTAATGTTTTCTTCTTGGTGTAATATAATTTTAGATTTTAAATTTAGGTCCAGTTTCCATTTTGACTTAAATTTGATCAATAGTGTGAAGTATTCTTATTTTAATAGATATTCAATTGATATGAAATCATTTGTTGAAAGCAGAATCTTATCTCCACTCAATTGCTTTTATATCTGTGTTATAAATCACTTGTCCCTATACATAGATATGTCATTCTATTTCAGGAATCCCTTTTCTGTTTCATTGATCTATATGTCTATTTTTATGCCAATACCACCGTAATTTAAGACTTCTCTTTCTCTACTCTTGGTTTTCACTGCTAAAGATAAAACCATATAGAATGATTTAGCAGCATTCCACGTATTTTTGTCATGTTGTATATTTTCATATTAATGTAGTTCAAGATACTTGTAGTTCTACTTTTAAATTTGTCTTTGACTCATGGGGTACATAAAAGTTTGTTACTTAGCTTCCAAACATATGGAGAGTTTCAAAATATCTATTAATGGTTTCTAATTATTTTACAACACTTGAATTCTTTTAATTTATGTGGATTTGTTTTATATTCATGAAGTTCCATATTAATAAATGTTCTGAATGCACTTGAAAGAATGTGAAGGTGATCTATTTTGGGGAAGAGTGTTCTGTAAATATCAGTTAGACATGTTGTTTGGTAGATGATTAAATCTTCTGCATCTTTACTGATTTTCTGTCTATATAGTCTATCAATTATTCAGAGAAGATTTTTGAAATCTCTAATTATAATTTATGATATGCTTATTTCTCCAGTCAGTTTTAACATTTTTTGCTTCATATATGTTGAATCACTGTAACTAGGTACATAAACATTAGAATCTTTATGCCTCTTATTAAATGGGCCCCTTTATGATCATTAAAGGACATGCTATATCCCTGGCAATATTCTTTGCTCTAAAATCAAATTTCTGAAATTAATATAACCATTCAAACTTACTTTTGAATATGGTATGTATTTTTATATCTTTATATAATTTATAATTAAACTTTCAACCATGAGATAATTATGGATTTATATAAAATTATAAAAAATAATACAGAGAACTCTCATATACCTTTTATGCAATTACTCCTAATGGCTACTGTGCAAAATATTTTGGTGCAATGTCACCACCATTATAGGACACCAATACAGTCAAGATACAGAATATTTCCATCAAAACAAGGATCCCTCACATGGTCCTTCCAGGCATTCACATTTTCTTCTTTCTCACAGTCTTCTAAACTTTCAATTCTCCATTGCTATAAATTTCCCATTTCATGACTCTGTATAAATGGAACCATGTTGTACTAATCTTTGAAATTGCTTCTTATAACTAACTAGGCATAGTCTCTGGAAATTTATCAAGGTTGTTGTATGTATCAATTTGTTTTTTTTTTAAACTGCTAAACAGTATTTCATGGGTTGGGTGTACTACAGTTTTTCTGTTTGTTTGTTTGTTTTTACCACTCACTCACCAGTTGAAAGATATATTTGTTGCTTCTAGTCTTTGACTATTACAAATAAAGTAGTTCTAAACATTACTGTTCAGAGTTCATTTCTCTAGGATAAATCCTCAGGGTGGTGTATACTGGGTTGAATATTAATTGAAAATTTCAGTTCAGTTCAGTTGCTCAATCGTGTCTGACTCTTTGCAACCCCATGGACTACAGCATGCCAGGCCTCCCTGTCCATCACCAACTCCTGGAGTTTACTCAAACTCATGTCCATTGAGTTGGTGATGCCATCCAACTATCTCATCCTCTGTCATCCCATTCTCAGCCTACCTTAAATGCTTCCCAGCATCAGGATCTTTTCCAATGAGTCAGCTCTTCACATCAGGTAGCCAAAGTATTGGAGCTTCAGCTTCAGCAAACCCTTCCAATGAATATTCAGGACTGATTTCCTTTAGGATGGACTGGTTTGATCTCCGTGCAGTCCAAGGGACACTCAAGAGTCTTCTCCAACGCCACAGTTCAAAAGCATAAATTCTTCAGGCTCAACTTTCTTTACTGTCCAACACTGAACATTTAGTATCTTAGGATACTACCAAACTGCTTTAGGGACTGGCTGTACAATCCCACAAACAATGTATTGTATAAATGATACAATTTCTAAACATTCTTACTAGTTTTGATGTCATCTCTACTTTTTACTTTGGCCATTCTGGTACTGTGTACTGTTACCTCATTTGGGAGTTAATTTTCATTTCCTTAATAGCCAGGGAAGTTGAACACATATGCTTATTTGATATCTTTCACATCCTCAGTAAATTTCTCTTCATGTCTTTTGTCTATTTATTTTTTTATTTGAATTGTCTGTTTACTGTTGAGTACTGAGAGTTTTTTTTTTTTTTTGAGTATTTGGGATCTTTTCATTTCTGTTTACATTCTCTAGTTTAAATATTTTAAGTTTTACAGTAGCATTGATGGTGGTGGTGGTGGTTTAGTTGCTAAGTCATCTCTGACTCTTGGGATCCTCAAGGCAATTACACCAGAGTATGTCACCATTTCTGTGAAATGAAGAGAAGCGAAAAGCAAAGGAGAAAAGGAGAGATATTCCCAACTGAGAGCGGAGTTCCAAAGAATAGGAAGGAGAGATAAGAAAGCCTTCCTCAGCTATCAACGCAAAGAAATAGAGGAAAACAACAGAATGGGAAAGACTAGAGATCTCTTCAAGAAAATTAGAGATACCAAGGGAATATTTCACGCAAACATGGGTTTGAAAAAGGACAGAAATGGTATGGACCTAACAGAAGCAGAAGATATTAAGGAGAGGAGGCAAGAATACACAGAAAAACTGTACAAAAATGATCTTCGCGACCCAGATAATCACAATGGTGTGATCACTCACCTAGAGTCAGACATCCTGGAATGTGAAGTCAAGTGGGCCTTAGAAAGCATCACTGCAAACAAAGCTAGTGGAGGTGATAAAATTCCAGATGAGCTATTTCAAATCCTGAAAGATGATGCTGTGAAACTGCTGCACTCAATATGCCAGCAAATTTAGAAACTCAGCAGTGGCCACAGGACTGGAAAAGGTCAGTTTTCATTCCAATCCCTAAGAAAGGCAATCCCAAAGAATGCTCAAACTACTGCACAATTGCACTCATCTCACATGCTAGTAAAGTAATGCTCAAAATTCTCCAAGCCAGGCTTCAGCAATACGTGAACCGAGAACTTCCAGATGTTCAAGCTGGTTTTAGAAAAGGCAGAGGAACACGAGATCAAATTGCCAATATCCGCTGGATCATCGAAAATGCAAGAGAGTTCCAGAAAGCATATATTTCTGCTTTATTGACTATACCAAAGCTTTTGACTGCTTAGATCACAATAAACTGTGGAAAATTCTGAAAGAGATGGGAATACCAGACCACCTGACCTGCTTCTTGAGAAACCTGTATGCAAGTCAGGAAGAAACAGTTAGAACTGGACATGGAACAACAGACTGGTTCCAAATAGGAAAGGAGTATGTCAAGGCTGTATATTGTCACCCTGCTTATTTAACTTATATGCAGAGTACATCATGAGAAATGCTGGGCTGGATGAAGCACAAGCTGGAATCCAGATTGCCGGGAGAAATATCAATAACCTCACATATGTAGATGACACCACCCTTATGGCAGCAAGTGAAGAGGAACTAAAAAGCCTCTTGATGAAAGTGAAAGAGGAGAGTGAAAAAGTTGGCTTAAAGCTCAACATTCAGAAAACTAAGATCATGGCATCTGGTCCCATCACCTCATGGGAAATAGATGGGGAGACAGTGGAAGCAGTGTCAGACTTTATTTTTTTGGGTCTTCAAATTCACTGCAGATGGTGACTGCAGCCATGAAATTAAAAGACGCTTATTTCTTGGGAGGAATGTTATGACCAATCTAGACAGCGTATTGATAAGCAGAGACATTATTTTGCCAACAAAGGTCCATCTGGTCAAGGATATGGTTTTTCCAGTGGTCATGTAAGGATGTGAGAGTTGGACTGTGAAGAAAGCTGAGCGTTGAAAAACTGATGCTTTTGAACTGTGGTGTTGGAGAAGGCTCTTGAGAGTCCCTTGGACTGCAAGGAGATCCAACCAGTCCATCCTAAAGGAGATCTGTCCTGGGTGTTCATTGGAAGGACTGATGCCGAAGCTGAAACTCCAGTACTTTGGCCACCTCATGCGAAGAGTTGACTCATTTGAAAAGACCCTGATGCTGTGAGGGATTGGGGGCAGTAGGAGAAGGGGACTTCAGAGGATGAGATGGCTGGATGGCATCACCGACTCAATGGGCATGAGTTTGAGTAAGCTCCAAGAGTTGGTGATGGACTGGGAGGCCTGGCGTGCCGCGACTCATGGGGTCACAAAGAATCGGACGTGACTGAGCGACTGAACTGAACTGAACTGATGTCACCATATCCTTCTCCAGGGGATCTTCCAAACCCTGGGATCAAACCCAGAACTCCATTGCAAGCAGATTGTTTACCGTTGAGTCACCCAGGAAGCCCCACAGTAGCATTAGATGTCCTTTATGTATTCTAGATATTAGTTTTTTATTGGATATGTGATTTCCAAATGTTCTGTCTGTATATTATCTTTTCATCTCTTCACCAGTGTCTCTTGTATAGCAAACTATTTTTATTTTGAAATTCAATTTTTATCAGTATTTCTGTTATTTATTTTCTAATATTTATTCAGTTGTAAACTCTAAGATTTTTTCAACTATCTTTAGAACCTAAGGCTTTTTACTACTTTTTTCTAAAAATTTTGTAGTTGTATATTTCATATATATAGTTATATATTTCATACACATTGTATATTTCATACATATAATATCAAATATTATATATTTCATATGGACTTTTCATAGCTCAGTTGGTATCTGCCTGCAATGCTGGAGACTCCAGTTCAATTCCTGGGTCAGGAAGATCCTCTGGAGAAGGGACAGGCTACCCAGTGCAGTATTCTTGGGTTTTCCTTGTGGCTCAGTTGGTAAAGAATCCGCCTGCAATGCGGGAGACCTGGGTCTAGTCCCTGGGTTGGGAAGATCCCCTGGAGAAGGGAAAGGCTACCCACTTCAGTATTCTGACCTGGAAAATTTCATGGACTGTATAGTTTGTGGAGTCACATAGAGTTGGACATGACTGAGCAACTTTCACTTCACTAACTAACCATTTCATATTTATATTCATGATCCATTTTGACTTAATATGTGTTTGTAAACATGTGTGTATAAATACACATGTATGTATGTTTATATGTGTGTAACTTAAGTCAAAGTCATTTTATTTCCTCTTTTCCTTTTTTCTTCCCCTCAACCGCAGCTCACTCTCTCTTTCTTTGCCTATGGACATCCAATTGCTCCATCATCATTTATTGAAAAGGAGATGATCTTTCTTTCCTTAATTTGCTTTTACTACTTTGTCAATAATCAGTTGTATTTTTTGTTAGTCTATTTCTAGATTTTCAACTTTGTCCCATTGACCTGTGTGTCTATTCCTCGAACAATAAAACATGTATATATCAAGTCTGAAAGTCAGATTCCTTTGACTTTATTCTTTTTAGAAAAAACACATTAGTTATTCATTTCATATGGCCAGAAGTTCTAAGTATTTATCTGAATGAAACAAAAACACTAGTTCAAAAGATATCTACACTACCATGTTTATTGAAGCATTATTTACAACAGCTGAGATATAAAACAACATAAGTGTCAATCAATGAATAAATAAAGAAATTGTGGTACATATATGCCACATATTATTATGTGGGATTTTATTTAGCCATTAAAGTAATGAAATACCGCCTTTTGTGATACCATGGATGAACCATGAGGGCATTATGCTAAGTGAAATAATTCAGACAGAGAAAGACAAACATTGTATGATTTCTCTTACATGTGAAATTAAAAAAAAAAATCAAACTCATGGGTAGAGAGAATAAGTTGGTTGTTGAAAGAGGGGGGGGTGCAGTGAGATGAATAAACTGTTTTGTCTTGTTTTGTTTGAGCTTACATAAATTGAATAAAATTAAAATATAATGATCAAGAGTTAGAAGCCAAGACTTTCTGATGACAATGTAATATGGGGGGCATGATTTAGATGGTGATGCTTCTATTCATTTTATACAAAAAGATAATTAGTGAGTTGATTGACTTAATTATCTGATGTAGGTAAGCAAGTATTAACTTATTTCTCAAATGGAAGCACATGACAGTATGAGAGTTGTTGAGACATACAATCATAAATCCTATATGATGACATAGGTAACCACAAGAACAAGTATATTTTTTAAAAAGTTAAATATATATTTAAATAAAACTTTCTATATCTGAAGTTTTATTCATTTATAGCTTTTTATAATATTGTGTTAGTTTCAGGCATAAAGTAATTCAGTTATTTTTTAGATTATATTCCATTATGGGTTATTATAAGATATTAAATATAATTCCCTGAGCAAATAAGTTCTTGTTGCTCATCTATTTTATGTATAGTAGTTTGTATCCATTAATCCCATACTCCTAATTTGTTCCTCTTACCCTCCCTCTCCCCTTTGGAAATCACAAGTTTGTTTTCTATGTTTTGTATATAGATTCATTTGTAATAATTTCTGGTTCCACATATAAGTGTTATCACATAATATCTCTCTGTCTGACTTACTTCACTAAGTGTAATATTTTCTAGGTCCAGCCATGTTACTCTGAAGGGAAGTATTTCATTCCTTGTTTATTTCAGGTCCCTCCTTAGATGGCTTAGCAGATTAAAAATCTGACTGCAATGTAGGAGACACAGGAGATGTGGGTTTAACTCCAGGGTTGAGAAATTCCCCTGGAGAATGAAATGGCAACCCACTCCAGTATTCTTGCCTGAAAAATCCTATGGACAAAGGAGGCTGGCAGGTCACAGTCCATGGGGTCACAAAGATTTGGACACAACTGAGCGACTAAGCCACAGCTCCTTTGATCCCTAAATCTGCAGATGATTAAATCTCACATTCAACCCTTTGTATTATGGCTTCTGCATTCTCATATACAACCAACTGCATGGATCATGTATTAAATTTGCAATCAGTGGTTCGCTGAATCTGTGGATGTGGGATAGAGGGATACTGAGGGCAAATCATATATTTGTTGAAAAATAATTGTGTCTTAGTGGATCTGCACAGTTCAAATCCATGTTGTTCAAGGGTCAGCTGTATATAAATAGCTCATAAAACTCAATATTAAAAAAAATCCACCCAATTAAAACACAGACAGAGGACCGAAACCAATACTTTTTCAAAGAAGACATAATCATGGTCGGCAGGTACATGAAAATGTGCTCAATATCACTCAACGTCAAGGAAATGCAAATCAAAACCATGATGAAATATCTCGTGGTTAGACAGATAACAGATGGCCATCTGTTAGAATGGCTATTATGAAAAAGTCAAGAAATAATAAGCATTGGCAAGAATGTGAAGAAAAAAGAAGGCTTGTGCACTGTTGGTAGGAATATACATTGATGAATTCACTGTGGGAAACATTATGAAACTACCATATGATTCAGCTATTTGAAAGATATATGTACTCCTATGGGCTTCCCTGGTAGCTCATACGGTAAAGCGTCTTCCTACAATGCGGGAGACCGGGGGTCGACCCTTGGGTCGGGAAGATCCCCTGCAGAAGGAAATGGCAACCCACTCCAGTATTATTGCCTGGAAAATCCCATGGACTGAGGATCCTGGTAGGCTACAGTCCATGGGGTTGCAAAGAGTCGGACACGACTGAGCGACTTGACTTTACTCACTTATGTTCACTGCAGTAGTTAGTAGCCAAGATATGGAAGTAACATAGGTGTCCAGCCATAGATGAATGGATAAAGAATTCATGATGGGCATGTATACACACACACACACACACACACACACACACACACACACATTGTACTTGTACTCTATTGTGTCTGACTTTTTGTGACACCGTGGGCCGCCAGGCTCCTCTGTCCATGGGATTATCCAGGCAAGAATGCCGGAGTGATTTGCCATTTTCTCCTCCAGGGGATCTTTCTGACCCAGGGATCAAGTCCAAATCTCCCACATCTCCTGCATTGGCAGGCAAATTCTTTACCACTGAGCCACCTGGAAATATATATACATACATATATATATATATATGTACATATATATATATATATACACATACATATATCTCCATATATATCTATAGAGACACACACACACATGCACATATATACAATGAAATATTACTCAGCCATAAAATGTATGATATCTTACCATTTGTGGCAACATGGGTAGACCTGGAGGGTACTATGTTAAGTGAAACAAGTCATACAGGGAAAACTGATTTCACTTATAAGTGCAATCTAGAAAAAGTAAAATAAATGAAAAACAAAACAGAAATAGGCTCATAGACACAGAATGAACTGGTGATTGCCAGAGGGGTGGAGGTACTAGAATGTATGAAATAGACAAAGAGGATTAAAAGGTACAACCCCAGGCTATAAAATAAATGTCATAGAGATGTGACATACACATAGGGTATGTGTATACACATATATACACATATGTAATATACACATAGGGTAGTCAGTGACAGTGTAACAACACTGTATAGTGTCAGATGGTACTGGTCTTATTGTGGTGATCTTTTCATAATGTGTAAAAATATCAAATCTCTATGTTGTATACCTGAAACTAACATAATATTGTGTGTTTAATATAATTCCTTAAAAAATTGAATGTCATACTGTGGTTCAAGAAAGAACTTTAGATTTGGAAAGGAATATTCCTTATGTTTTCCTATCAAACTTCTATAGAATTGAGGCAGAGAAAAATTATCCCTGCAGTCATCTCTTCAAACAAAACTGTTGAACAATTAGGTTTTATAAAAGTGTTAATTCATTTTCTTCCTTAAAATCACTTAGAAGCTGTTAATTACAACTTTTATTAGGTGTCACATCAAATTGAATATACTTTCTCTTATATTCTAAATGTTAATTAAGGAGCTGATATAATCCAAAAATTTATGCACTCAAAGTATTAATATATGCACTTTGATTGGTGTGGTTTTAACCAAACAACAAAAGCTACTAACAGAAAATTAGCTAACATCAATCTTAATATCTTTCCTTTTTGACATTCCCTTAAGCGTATTATGTCTGAACCAAAACATTTGTCACTGTTGAGTTTATGAGCCTCTTGAACACATTGTGATTGTGAAAGGAACAGACTCAAAATGCAAAAAATGTCTGTCTGTTTGTTGATTCTTTAAAACCACCAAATAATACATGCAAAGCTATTCCTAAACCACACCTGATATTTGGGTCTCAACAATGACCTCCATTCCATCCCTGAACTTCATTTCATACTGTCAATTTCTTGTTTCAGCTCTAGGAGGAATATTGTGATGTTAGGAAGCTTAAGGATGGAATGAAATAACTATCTTGAAAAATTACTTGAAACTATTTAAAACGATACATAAAATATTTGGAAATATGTATTATGCTTTTTTTTGAGTGGGGGTAAAAGTTAAGTGGTTCAGTCATGTCTGCTTCTTGGTGACCCCATGAACTGTAGCCTACCACGCTCCTCCATCGATGGGATTTTCCAGGTAAGAGTACTGGAGTGGGTTGCCATTTCCTTCTCCAGAGGATCTTCCTGACCCAAGGATCGAACCTGGGTCTCCTGCATTGTAGGCAGACGCTTTACTGTCTAAGACACCAGGGAAGTCCTGTGAGTGGGGGAGGATCTTTCAAAATATACTTTATGTCTAACTGATATGACAAAATGTGACAAACTTATCAAAATACAATGTAAATTAGGGCTTCTTAATCTGGTCACATCACATCACGGGAAATAGATGGGGAACTAGTGGCTGACTTTATTTTTTTGGGCTCCAAAATCACTGCAGATGGTGATTGCAGCCATGAAATTAAAAGATGCTTATTCCTTGGAAGGAAAGTTATGACCAACCTGAATAGCATATTAAAAAGCAGAGACATTACTTTGCCAACAAAGGTCCGTCTAGTCAAGGCTATGGTTTTTCCAGTGGTCACGTGTGGATATGAGAGTTGGACTGGGAAGAAAGCTGAGTGTGGAAAAATTGATGCTTTTGAACTGTGGTGTTGGAGAAGACTCTTGAGAGTCCCTTGGACTGCAAGGAGATCCAACCAGTCCATCCTAAAGGAGACCAGTCCTGGGTGTTCATTGGAAGGACTGATGCTGAGGCTGAAACTCCAATACTTTGGCCACCTCATGCGAAGAGTTTATTCATTGGAAAAGACCCTGATGCTAGGAGGGATTGGGGGCAGGAGGAGAAGAGGACGACAGAGGATGAGATGGCTGGATGGTATCACTGACTCGGTGTACATGAGTTTGAGTAAACTCTGGGAGTTGGTGATGGACAGGGAGGCCTAGGGTGCTGCGATTCATGGGGTCGCAAAGAGTCGGACAGGACTGAGCGACGTAACTGAACTGAACTAAATCTAGAATCAGCTTAGGCACATGGTAAACTCTCAGTGCATTTAAACTATTATTTATATTATATTATTAGCAATGTAAAAGTTCAGTAAGTGTTTACTGAGTCCCCTCTGCCAGGCTCTCTGCCATTATTTCATTCTAAAAAGTATAAAATATTGTAGGATTAAACATGAATTGGCAAGCACAATAGTCATGATTGCAGTGTCTCCTGTTATCAGGAATTGATATGAGCAATTGTTGACATTGTGTAGGCTTTAATAAATTGAAAAATGTCAATGAAAGAAAATACAATTAAGCCCAGGTATATTTAAGCTTTGCTATCATCACCACACAAGATGGGGAATATAACTTTAGTGCTATATTGAGCAATCATAAAATTCTAAGGGAAATGACCAAGTTGTATCTGTTTCCCTTAACATGAAAAAGAAAATGGATTATCTTTAAAAGACGGATTTTATTTCCTTGATGATGAAACTCGTTTATACAATTTAAAGTTATTCTTAAATTTAGAATTACTCCAAAAAAATTCTCATCATTTTAGCTTCCTACTAAAATTTTTAGCCAAAGATATTTTATTTACTAGTCTTAGACTTAGAGATATGGTCTCACATCACTAATTTATCAAGATAAGAGGTCTCCATATGAAGTTGTATTATAGACAATTTGAATGGTTCTCCAAAGGCAAATTATGCCAAGTGCATGGCAAAAATGTATACTTTCTCAGAGAGAAATATTTTAGAATGACTTGTTACTATAGAGCTTTTTCATGGTTTGACCTCTCTTTTGATTAATTCAGACTATATGAATTCAGTACATTTTATGATTCAAGGCCTTTCTGCCGTCATTCGAGGTGTAGCTGTAGAACACTGATCTATCGCGGTACAGGTGAGAAAGGGTGGGTCTTGAAAATGTACAATATACGGACTTTCTAATGCAGAAGAAGTGATTCCAGCCTGAAATCAAGAATGGAAAAATTTTATGCTGGACAATATTTAAAAGTACTATGGAATAGTTTTGGATATTACTTCTTTTTTAATGAGTTTAGTACCTAATTTGCTAACAAAAGATAGCATTCATAAATCTGGCATTGCCAGATAATATTATTGCCAAAGATAATATTATTGATGTAAAAGGAAATAATAGACCCTGAAATGAACCAAAAGAGTGTAGTAATATATTTGAGCATTTTCCATTAAAAACACCTGAGGGCATACATGAGTTTATGACACTAGCTCCAATTAATTTTCAGGATCCTAAAAATGTGCCAAATCCTTATAAATCAAAAGATGATACAAGGGAGGCTGGAATCATGTTGGATATTTTGGTTGTAGAGGACAAATGAAATTAGGTATTTTGAGACTGCTGGGTATCAGCATAGGACGTGGAAAAAATGAACGGTGGCTAAAGAGAGAAAATAGAATGAAAAACACAAGAAGATACAACAGTGCTGTTGGAAAACTAAAAAAGACACCTGAAGCGAAGGAAATTTTATTATCTTTCTTCTGAATACTCCATAGCCGAATACAGGACTTATTTAGCACAGAGTTAGTACTCAAAATACATGGATGCATTCAAAATTGGATGTATTAGCTTACAACACATCAAAAAAGATGTAGATGAGACATATTTTTGGTGATTCCAAAATTGATTTTTTAAGGAAACTCCAGAAATGAATGTATAAAATAACGGACAGCAAGCAAAAGGCATGAAGGAAAGGGGGAAACATCAGTTGTGGATTACTGTTTACCAAGCATAAAATTAACAGGATGATTTGCCAATCCTTCCTTTACTAAGTGTTGCATTAAAAATTATGGCAACATAATCAAAGGGAATCAACTGGAGAAGTTAGCTGAATTTCATATCAATTCCCCAGGTTAGTAGCACCATGATGTAAATACTATTACAAGTATTTTCTCCTAATGTAAGGAAGCTCATAAACAGTATTATTAGTGCACTTAGAGGTGAACAATCTCTGGAACAGACTCACATTAACCAAAATGGTAAAAGTTTCATGTATAAAAACAAGAATAATAATTCTGAATATCAAATATTCATATTTGTTATCAGCACAACAATACATAAATGAAGCATAATTTACATTTGAGTACTGCAGAGAGAGCACATGTTTTACTATTTTACTGTGAAGTTTGTTATGAACGGGCAAGGAAACACTCCACACTAAGTTCCTCTTACAATGCTTATTATAAAGAAACATTGAATCATAAGTCTTTATAATCACTTACTCCACCTTTTGACTGATTTCAGAGACAGTTTGGATTGAACTTGGAAAAAAACATAATCACCTTACAAAATGCTTCAGCATATAGAGAGTTGTTCAGCATTATTCATCAATGTGTTGCACTTTTGCTCCCTGTGACTTAATATTTTACCCAGTCATACAGTTACTGCAGTGAGCTACTCTAGTGGTAGAAAGAAGACTGTTAGCAAAACTTGTTTAAACACAGCAAACTAGAATAATCTGAGGTTGGACAGATAATTAGTTGCCAATGCCAAGCATTAGAAATTACCTTGTCTGTTCTTGGCAAATGACATACTGATGACATCATACTGAAGTATGATGACATCATACTGAAGTATGATGACATACTTGATAAGTAACAACTATAGGTTATTCTCTCTTCCAGGTTACTTCTTCTAGTACTCTATATTGAACAACTATTTGCCTAAATCAGGAACTATATTCTACTGATCATGCAAACTCCTCATTACTCCTTGCTTATCTCATGCTTTAACTTCCTCCCTTGCTTGACTTAAATAGTCCATTATTATAATCACTAATTGCAGATATACTCAAGTTCTTTGTCTCTAGACCTTCATGATAAAAGATTGGCCAAAAACCCCACCCTAGTTAGTATAACACTCTACATACTCTGAACTTGCAACTTCTTATTTAATTGTAAAATAGAATAAATTTGAGCCAACCTTCACATACTACCATTTACTAACTCATTTTCATCTTTACCCATAGATTTTGTCACAATGAATCAGCTTTCTAAGCCCCTATCTAAAACCAGTACCTCATGCATTATATTATATTCCCACATGCCTACTAAAGGACATTCAATTTTCTCTTCTTCAACATTTATTTCCCCCACATCAACTAGCTTCTCCCACAAGTTTCTGTATTTGAATAATTTATTAATCTATTTTTCTAGTATGTTAGGACTAAGCATAAACTTTCAAAATCTCCTTTAACTCTTTTCTCACACCTCACATAGTTCATCAGCAAATCACATATCCATATTTCAGCTGAGGTCCATACCTTCAATCCTGCCAAGTTCAGGTCACTACGGTTTTGTAATTAGGTTAAAACTGCTTCCTACCAACTGGTCTCCTTTATTTCTCCCTTAATTACTTCAACTCACTATCCTCTTGGCACTATCATTTTAAAGCACAAATTATATCACATTTCTTCTCCATTAAGAATACTCCAGAGTGCCCCCCAACTCCCTCCATATCACAGTCAAATGAACAGATCGATCTTACTTCTCCCACTGTAGTCTCCATTCCCCTGCCTTAGGCCCACACATACTTTTCCTGGAGTTAATTAAACACATATCCATCTCTTTAATTTTCTCTCTGCCTGGACCATTTTATTCTAGGTATTATTTCTTTTTATTGAGGCTTCCCTTGTAGCTCAGTTGGTAAAGAATCTGCCTGCATGCAGGAGACCTGGGTTGGATTCTTGGGTCAAGAAGATCTCCTGGAGAAGGAAATGGCAACCCACTCCAGTATTCTTATCTGGAGAATCCCATGGACAGAGGAGCCTGGCAGGCCACAGTCCATGGGGTTGCAAGAGTCGACACGACTTAGCAACTAAACCACCACCACCATTATTTCTTTGTTCCCTCAAAAGCTGAAACCCAGTGTCATTTTACCACTGTGATTCTCTCTAACCCTAATTCTATATAAAATAATCATGTCTCTCCTCCTTGCCTTGGGCTTCCCTTGTGGCTTAGCTGGTAAAGAATCCACCTACAATGAGGGAGACCTGGGTTCGATCCCTGGGTTGGGAAGATCCCCTGGAGAAGGGAAAGGCTACCCACTCCAGTATCCTAGCCTGGAGAACTCCATGGACTGTACAGTCCATGGGGTCATAAAGAGTTGGACACAACTGAGTGACTTTTACTTTCACTTTTCACTTTCACCCACTCCAGAATTCTGGCCTGTATAATTTCATGGACTGTACAGTTCATGGGGTTGCATAGAGTTGGACACAACTGAGTGACTTTCACTTCACTTTAGCTCCTCCTTGCCACATTCCATTCTTATCTATTGGATGTCATTTGTGTCCCCCCCACCCCACCCCTATATAACAATTAATATTGTTGTTCTTGTTCAATCTCTCAGTCAAGTCCAACTCTTTGCCAGCCATGGACGGCAGCACACCCGGCTTAGCTGCCCCTTACCATATCCTGGATTTTGCTCAACTTCATGTCCATGAGTCCTGATGCTATCCAACCATCTCATCCTCTGCTGCCCTCTTTTCCTTTTGCCTTCAATCCTTCCCAGCAGCAGTGTCTTTTTCCAATGAGTTGGTTCTTCGCATCAGGTGGCCAAAGTATTGGAGCTTCAGCATCAGTTCTTCCAATGAGTATTCAAGGTTGATTTCACTTAGGATTGACTGGTTTAATTTTGCTGTCCAATTTTCACTCTTCTCCTTCATCCTTATCTAGAGACTCTTTAGTTCGTTTTAGCTTTTTGCCATTGGAGTGGTATCATCTGCATATCTGAGGTTGTTGATATTTCTCCTGGCAATCTTGATTCCAGCTTGTAACTCATCCAGCCAGGCATTTCACATGATATACTCTGCATATTAGTTAAATAAACAGGGTGATAATATAAAGCTCTGTCTCACTCCTTTCCTAATTTGAACCAATCGGTTGTTACATGTAAGGTTCTATTACATCCTGACCCAAATATAGGTTGCTCAGGAGACAGGTATAATTGTCTGGTATTCCCATCTCTTTAAGAATTTTCCACAGTTCATTGTGATCCACACAGTCAAAGACTTTAGCATAGTCAATGCAACAGAAGTAGATCCTTTTCTGGACTTCCCTTGCTTTACATATGATCCAAGGGATGTTGGCAATTTGATATCTGGTTCCTCTGCCTTTTCTAAACCCAGCTTGTACATCTGGAAGTTCTCAATTCAAGCATGCTGAAGTGTAGCTTGAAGGATTTTGAGCATAACCTTACTAGCATGGGAAGTGAGTGCAATTGTCCAGTAGTTTGAAAAATCTTTAGTACTGCCCTTGTTTGGAATTGGGATGAAAACTGACCTTTTTCAGTCCTGTGACCAGTACTGGGCTTTCCAAATTTGCTGACAAATTGAGTACAGCACTTTAACACCATCATCTTTCAATATTTTGAACAGCTCAGCTGGAATTCCATCACCTCCACTAGCTTTACTGGCAGGAATATTTCCTAAGGTCTGCTTGACTTCACACTCCAGGATGTCTGGCTCTAGGTAAGTGACCATACCATCGTGTTTATCCTGGTCATCAAGACCTTTTTTTTTTTTTTAACAGTTCTTCTCTGTATTCTTGTCACTTCTGAATCTCTTTTGCCTCTGTTAAGTCTTTAATGTTTTATCCCTTATTATGCCCATCCTTGCATGAAATATTCCTTTGTTAACTCTAATTTTCTTGAAGAGACCTCTAGTCTTTCCCATTCTATTGCTTTTCTCCATTTCTTTGTATTGTTCATTAAGAAGGCCTTCTTATCTCTTCTTGCTATTCTCTGAAACTCTACATTCAGTTGGGTACATCTTACCCTTTCTCCCTTGCTTTTGACTTGTCTTCTTTCCTCTGCTATTTGTAATATCTGCTCAGACCACCACTTTGCCTTCTTGCATTTCTTTTTCTTTGGAATGGTTTTGTTCACTGTCTCCTGTACAATGTTACAAACTTCTTTCCATAGTTCTTCAGGCACTGTCTATGAAATCTAATTCCTTAAAACTATTTGTCACTTTCACTGTGTAATCATAAGGAATTTGACATAGGTCATAGCTGAATGGCCTCCTGGTTTTACCTACTTTCTTTAGTTTAATTTTGCTATAAAGAGCTGATGATCTGAGCCACAATATGCTCCAGGTCTTATTTTTGTTGACAATATAGAGCTTCTTCATCTTCGGATGCAAACTGATAGCACTAGCTCCATTATTTAATACTTTGTGACTTTGATCAAATTACATAGCAGAACACTTAAATTCATAGTTATAAAATAGAAATAATATTAGTAATCAACTGATAGTATTGGCATGATAATTAAATAATTTTATATATATGATATTTTAGATCAGTTTCAGATATATAAGTAACATAATAGTCATTATTTTATTATTATTGTTATACAACATATTTAATCATGTCTTGTGTATTTCATATAATATTCCATGAGAACTGGAGATTTTTATTTCCACTGTTTTATCCTAATGCCTTAATCAGATTGTGGTACATAACAGATTGTTGATAAATATCATTTGAATAAATGGTGACTTACATATTAGAGAAGGAAGGAAATGACAACCCACTCCAGTATTCTTGCCTGGAGAATCCCATGGACTGAGGATCCTGGTAGGTTACAGTCCACGGGGTCGCAAAGAGTCGGATACGACTGAGCGACTTCACTTCACTTCACTACATATTAGAAGGTAGCAAATAAGTTTTTAATTTTCTGCCAGTGAAAATTAATCAGTACTATTCCTGCCCTGAATCATTTCTTAGAATTTTTATTTTTTACACAAAAATTCTCATTAGGTAGACCAATCCTAAAAAGGCAAGGATATTGTTTTATTCATATTTGCATTCTTTAGAACACTAACTCTACTCTCTTCACTTTTGAGGGCTATTTTTAAACTTTATTTTATATATCTAAATACAATGAAAACTCTAAACAACTCAGTTCTATCCACGAGCCATGAAATAATATCTCTCTTCTTATAATGCAATCAAACAAGAAAGATTTATTTAAGCCACCAAAATATAAATATGTCAATTGCCATACTGCTAGTCTATTCCTAGGGAACAATTCTTACTCAGTATATTCTTGTGAATCATTAAGCGATTCTCTGAGGGGGGATTTAACTCCAAATACACCAATGGCTTCTAATTGACTTGAGTGCTTTTTAAAAAATAATGAATGTTAGACCATTCAGTCTAGGTAGATGAAAGAGACATTGAATGGTTTTCTAATTCAAGAATATCTCTGCTGATGTAGTAATTCAAATCGAATCAAATGATCTCCTCAAACAAAATGAATTAATACTTATAAGAATTTCTTTTCTGTAATAATTCCTGTAGTTGATAATTGGATAAAAATAGATATAAATATGGCATTAAAGTTTCCCATAAAAGCAGTGCAAAGCCAGTATTTATACAAAACAAATGATTAACTTAAGAACTTAAACCCCAGTTCCACCTTACCTCTCAAGTTTTTGAGATTTTACTTAAGTCCTTTAGATAGGGCATCATGATTTATTAATTATATACTTTTATTTTCCAAACAGTATCTGGGTTTCCTGGTGACTCAGATGGTTATGCACCTGCCTGCAATGCAGGAGCCCCGCGTTCTACCCTTGGTTGGAAAGATCCCCTGGAGAAGGGCATGTCAAACCACTCCAGTATTCTTACCTGGGAAATTCCATGAACAGAAGAGCCTGGCGGGCTACAGTTCATGGGTCACAAGAGTCAGATATGACTGAGCACACACACATTGAAATTATGGAAATGGGGGTTAGGGCAAATGGCAAGGTGGCAAATTGAAAACATTGTTCTCTAAAGGATATTGTACTAGACAAAACACAGCCGGTGATTCACATACAGATATTAGTACTCTGTTGCTCAGTCACTAAGTTGTGTCTGACTCTTGCGATCCCTTGGACTGTAGCTTGCCAGGCTCCTCTGTCCAGTGATAATTCCCAGTAAGAATACTGCAGTCGATTGCCACTTTCTTCTCTAGGGGATAATCCTGACTCAGGGATTAAACTTGCATCTCCTGCATTGGCAGGTGAATTCTTTACCACTGAGCCACCAGGGAAGCCCAAGTATTAATGGATAGTTGCAATAAAAGATATTAAAACTCAAGTAATACCTAACAGGTTATATGAAAATGGCCTTATTTCAGTTATCTAGGAAAGTAATTTGCATTTATATAAATCTTTCATCTTGCACTGTTACAGTTAATTTCAATAGATGAACATTAAAATCAATGTTATGCATCACTTTGTATTAAAGGCAGTGGAAACAGTCTTTAATTTTAAGTTTCAATCTAGCAGTTAAATATTATATTCCAATAAATGTTTACAAATTTAGGGACTGTCCAGCCATGGAATATATAAACCTAAAACCAAACCTGTGAAAGATTAGTTATTTGAGATCTAGTGTAGGTTTATTTGTACATTTGTTTTTCTAGTTAATAATATTTACTGGGGGGGGCATTTTCTCAATGATTCAATTGCCCATATATAGATTTTACACTGTGTGAATGATTTCACTATCAAAATTGCTAGTTATTCAGTCTCTATATTGAAAAGAGAACTTTAATTTGCTACCCTATTTTGCTGCTATAAAAAATCATATTGTTAGCTATAAGCTATTTTTCCAATAAATATTCTGAAAACTGAATGATCTTTACTTAAACACTTTGTGCAGCTGAACTATTATTTTCATTCTGAGGTTTACTTATTTAGTATAACAAGCAACACTTCTCTAAGATGATTAGCAAGTTTTGTAAAACCAATTCTGCTGAGACTTTATTATTTTTTAATTTTTATTTTTTAGAGAAAAAAGCTTTCTACAATTTTTAAAGGTTACCTTCAATTTGGACTTACTACAAAATATTGGCTATATTCTGTGTGTCTTACAGTACTTCCTGGAACCCATCTTACTCTCAATAGTGTGTACTTCCCATTCGCTCATCCTTATTTTGACCATTCCCTCCACTACCCATTATTATTTATTTATTTATTTTTGTATTTGTGAATCGTCTTCTTTCATGTTTTATTCATGTTTGTTGCATTTCTTAGTTTCCACACATAAGCTATATCACACAGTGTTTATCTTTCTCTGTCTGATTTATTTAACTTCGCATAATGCCCTCCAAGTCCATCCATATTGCTAAAGATAGCAACGTTTTATTAATTTTTATGACTGAGTAGTATAAGTAGTATTCTATATGTGTGTAGGTATATATATATGTGTGTGTGTGTGTGTGTGTGTGTGTGTGTGTGTATACATATATACCACAGCTTCTTTATCCATTTTTCTGTTCACAGACACTTAGGTTGTCTCCATGTCTTTTTTTTTTTCAGTTTTTTTTTTTTTCCCCATTTATTTTCATTAGTTGGAGGCTAATCACTTCACAATATTGTAGTGGTTCTTGCCATCTCCATGTCTTGGACATTGTAAATAATGCTGCTATGAGCACTGAGGTGTGTGTTATCTTTTTCAATTAATTTTTTTTGTTTTAAATATACCAAGAGTGGAATTTCTAGGTCATATGGTCATTCTATTTTTAGTTTTTTGAGAAATCTCCCTACTGTTTTTCACAGCAGCTGCACCAAATTACATTTCCACCCACAGTGTACCAGAGTTGCCCATTCTTTATATGCTTCCCTATATATATATATGTGTGTGTGTGTGTGTGTGTGTGTGTTCCTTTTTAATAATAAACATTGTGATAAATGTGAGGTCATATATCATTGTGTTTTTGTGGTTTTGATTTGCATTTTCCTGATGATTAGTGAGGATGGGCAACTTTTCATATGCCTATAAGCGATTTGCATTTCCTCTCTGAAAAAATGTCTGTGACATTCTTCTGTTCACTTAAAAAAATTTTTTTTGATGTTGAGTTGTATGAGCTGTTTAAATATGTTGGCTATTAATCCCTTATCAGGCATATAATTTGCAAATATTTTCTCCCATTCAGTATTTCTTTTTTTGTTGTTTTTTGCTGATGGTTTCCTTAGCAGTGCAAAGCTTTTAAGTTTTGTTTTTTTTTAATACTCAATATACATCTTTTATGTTTAAAATTTATTTTTATTGGAGTATAGTTACTTTGCAATATTGTGTTAGTTTCTGCTATCCAACAAAGTGAATCAATTATACATATGAAAGTGAAAGTGAAAGTCGCTCAGTCGTGTGGGACTATTTGTGACCCCATGGACTATACAGTCTGTGGAATTCTCCAGGTGATCTTCCCAACCCAGGGATCGAACCCAGGTCTCCTGCATTACAGGTGGATTCTTTACCAGCTGAGCCACAAGGGAAGCCCATACATATACATGCATCCCCTCTTTTTCGGATTTCCTGTTCATTTAGGTCACCAAGAGCATTCAGTAAAGTTCCCTGTGCTATGTAATAGGTTCTCATTAGTTGTCTATTTTTTACATAGTAGTGGGTTGTCCTTTTATTTTGTTTATAATTTCCTTTCTAAAACTTTTATGTTTCACTAGGTCCCATTTATTTACTTTTGTTTTTACTACCTTTATGTTAGGAGAGGGATCCAAAACACTATTGCTGTGATTTATGTCAAAGAGTGTTCTGCCTATGTTTTCCTCTAGGAGTTTTATAGTATTCCATCTTACATATAGGACTTTAATTCATCTTGAGTTTATTTCTGTATGGTGTTAGAGAATGTTCTAAGATAATTAGCAACTTTTGTAAAATCAGTTCTGCTGAGCACTTATATATATATATTTAAAATCAAATGTCAGGAGTTAACTCTATGATTCTTTTTAGGTTAGTGATACTCAGCCATAATTTTTCATGGTTCGTAAAAGGTCTGTGAACAAAACATAAAGGATCGTCTTCAGTATAGCTCACTGCTTTAGTGTGCAAAAATCTTCCCGTCCATAATACAGAATGACAAAAACTATTCAAAGTTTGGCTTAATACAATTTTCTGGCAAACAATTCAGATCAATTCATGGGCAATCTGTCTTTAATAATAAACAGAATACCACTTTTTATACTCTTTTGCTGCTGAAAATATAAACTAGCTCTTGTCTGGAGCAAATCACTTATGTCTTCATAACTCAGTTTCTTCAACTGTAAATTTACATGTGATGAATAATTTACTCATAGGATCAGACACCACAGTATTAGGCTCATGGTAAATGTGTTGTAAATGTTTGCTTTTAATACAATTATTCCTACCAATCTATGGTACCCGATTAGTCTAGTCTACTAAAAGTTAAGACAATGTATTTTGGGTTATCTTCTGAAATTTTAGAAACATATTGATCTTTATTCCCATATGTTGACTTAAATATTGCCTCAGATCATACTGCAAATATATGTTAGTGTAGATATCAGTGCAGAAATGGGTTTTATTTCTAAATATAATTTCTTTTATTATTCTACATGCAAGTAGGACAATTGTTCCTACCACAGAGAGTATGTCTGGACGAGCAAGAAAAGCACATCTAGGAGAATTAGTAATTGACATCTCATTTTCTGATTTGCTTTGTAACTTAGGTTAAGCTATTTAATATTTTCTTCATCACCATTTCCCCATTCATAAAACAGGCCTAGTATGTCTCTATTTTTTTCAATCACAAGATTTCTGTGAGGCTAAAACAAGTTTGTTTGCAAAATTTCTTTGAAAAATAGAAAACACTATTAATGATAATCAGCATTAGGAATTAAATGTAAAGTCTTCTGTTGTATATAAGACAACAGATATTTACCTTAGTAAATATTAATATTTGATCTCATAGAACTTCAAAAATTTTACTTATGGGATAAATACCAAGACAGATTCATCTTTATGATGCTGAATCTTTATCCATTTTTCTTCTTTATGCAAATATAATTTTTTTTAATTAATAAAGAAAACTATCACTCATGAAACTGTCATCTTGTGTTGGTGAAACAGATCAGCTTCTTCCTGGAGGGCCTAGATCTATTAAAAGTCACTATGACTTCTTAGACTATGCAAAGAATCTTGACATAGTATTTTTCATTGAAGAAAAGGATATAAGATATCTGTATACAATTGCTCATTTTCTCAGGGATCAAAAACTGAAACTATATAGATACATATATATTTCACTCCAACAACAACAACAAAAAAAAAAAAACTAGTATACTTTCAGAGCAATATTAATTTCTAAGAAGCCTTATTTAAATAACCATACTCTGGTTGGTTTAGTTTACATTTGCTTTACTTCAATCTCTATATATAGTCATGATTTTTTTTTTTTTGGTTGTTGTTTGCTGTTTACTTTTTATACTATTTTAGTCTGTTATACTAAAGAATAGCACAGCTAATATATTTTTACAGAATTCTGCCTACTTTCCATTGTTGGCAAAATCCTTTTAGAAGTTTGACAATAACATGCCTTTCTGTATTGATTTCTTCTCTTCTATTTGGCAATATTGATTTTTTGTGTGCATTTACAACAAGACTCCATTTTGTTTAATTCCTTCTCTATGAATCATCATTGCTGACAACAGGAGCTGAAACATCTAAAACCTAAAGAAATGCATTTGATTGAATAGCTGTCCTAGAGTCAGAGATGGAATACAAAGAAATAAAATGGGACTTCTCATTGGGCTTCATGAGATTCATAAAGGTCAACTTTGTTTTGAAGACTAGAAATTGAAAATAACCTATTAAGACTAACATGTGATCTTGGAAGAATGCTTGTATTAGCAGTATTCAGCAAGTCATTTTATTGGAGTTTTCAGTCTTTGCCTGAAAAACCTTTTTTACCTTCTTAAGGAAGCTGGAAAAGAAATAATCAGTGCTTCCCTAGGAAGCAATGGTTTCTAGTATATATTCTTAGGAAGTATTTTCTAGTATTTTCCCTTCCTAAGCACTACAATTAGGTCAAAGGGAGTCATTTGATGCAAAGTAAATAATCTAGGGGCACTCCAAAGACCTGTGACTGGTGCTACAAAATGACAATAACAGTGACAAGAGAGACTAATCAGTATTTCTCTTCTAGGAATCTGAAGTAGGAAATTAACCATGGGAGATAAAAATGATTTTAAAGAACCAGAAAAGTCATAATCACCATGTAGAAGAAATATTGAGACAGCAGAGACAAGCAACCAGAGAAAGTGAGTTGGTTATGGAAAAGGTGAAAGTAAAGGCAGATGAACTGAAGTTTCATCATGTTAATGAAAAACAGTAGAGTCTTATATTTATCTTTCCAGATGCTGAAGTTCATAGAACAGTCTTAAATCCATAATGTCCTAAAACTATCAACTCTGACTTTAGGTATCCCTAAGTTCTCCCTCTCAAGGAGTTCACTGACTAGTAAAAGAGATATCATTATGAGTATTTTATAGAAATATGTGCAAGCCCAGTGAGTATGGAGAAGGAGAAAGAGGAGTGACCAACTGTTTACCAGAAGGTCTGCAGAGACTTTAGCAGGAATAAACAAACAAACTTAAAGAGGCAAAATGAGATCAAGTTCACTGGGAGCAAGAAAATTGGCAGATAACAATTTAACAAGCTTTCCACACTTAAAAACTGACATTTGGCAGAATGACATCTACTGATTTCTTATGTTGTGGCGCAGGCCAGAAATCAGGGCAAATGCAAACAGGTGGACAGAATATGTGTGCCAAATGTCAAAGAAAAACTTTATTAAAAGCTTAATAAAGACATAGACTTAATTAATGAGGTGGAGGAGGGTTATTGAAAAATGTATAAACACTGAGTTTAAAAAGGTAACATATTACTTAATTTTAAACAATTTCAACAAGTTACTGGAACATAATTGGAAATCATGACATGCCCTCCTCCTGTTTGATATCAATGATGCTATTCTTCTTTCTTTGTTTTAGGTTTAAACTGCAGCCCAAAACATTTCTCCAATTTCCCTTCTGATTTTTAAGTCTAGGAAATAAAAGTTACCTACATTATTTTTTAAATTAATTTTGGAGATTTTTTTTAGTTTTCAGGTAGTAAATTACTATATTTCAATGTTTATTTTAAAATTGCATTAGTAATTACATGGACTTCCATTGTGTCTCAGTCAGTAAAGAATATGCCTGCAGTGCAGGAGACCCCAATTCGATCCCTGGGTTGGGAAGATTCCCTGGAGAAGGAAATGGCAACCCACTCCAGTATCCTTGCCTAGAAAATCTCATGGACAGAGGAGCCTGGTGGGCTGCAGTACATGGGGTCGCAAAGAGTCAGGCACGACTGAGCGACTAACACTTAATTACTTACTTACTTAGTAATTACACTACGTGAATGTTAAGCTGCCCTACAACACAACTTTACTGTTATTAATATTAGTAGCAACAATGGCAGCATTGTAAAAATTGCAATTATTTTATATTTCTCCAAGTCTTATGTATATATACATACATATATGTGTATGTTTGTAGAGATACACATAGACAAAACATTTCTTTAAAAATAACACACTCATTTAACGCAATAGATTATTATGTTTTTAAAGTGGAACATACAGTGAATATTTAAATTATGATTATTTTTCACTTAAAAATATGTCTTGTATACCTTACCATGTTAGTAAACATAAATCTACTTCATTATTTTCAGAAAATATTAAAGGCATGTAGTACAAAGAGCTATATATAAACATGACTATATTATATATAATCCAGAACGTTAGATTCTTCCTGCTTCTACTAACAACATAGTACATGAATAAGTGTGAAGCACACCAGAATTTAAGTAGTAATTAGACAAGTCTTTCTCATGATCCTTAAATCTCTCCCTACATGGAAGAGATAAAATGATCATGAGATTAGAAGAGTGTGATAAAGATTTATTTAGGGAGAATTGCTACTCTAGAGAATCTCACTGAATTGTCTTCATGTGGCCTCATCAGGATGTTACCTTCTTACATAATGATTCTGATTTTAAGGATAATTTTATCCCTCTTGGAGACATTTTGGGTGATCACACTGAGGATATGTTACTGGAAGCTAGTGGGTAAAAGCCAGTTATACTTCTAACCACCCTACAAGGTAAAGGACAGCCTCTAACAAAGAGTTATCCAGCCAAAATGTCAATGACTCTGGGGGTAAGAAAAAACAAGCCCACTTCAAACCACTTGAAAAGCTTTGAAATATAGTTCTTGAGGGTGGAAAATACAGATGAATGGTAAGATCTATGCTAAAGAAAGCTAAAGTAGACAGAGGTTAGACATGTGTCTTCAGATGCCTAATGCCTAAGAAAGTTGCTTCAAAACATGACCTAAAATAACAATGCCTTTGCTACATCAAGAGATCCAAGTGCTTGTGAAAGTTTCCTAGGAGAGCCAGCAAATAGGGAGTCAGAAGGGGAAGGCATCCCCTATGCTCCATTTCTCCCAACACAGGACTACAACATGTGTGCATGCTCAGTCACTTCGGTCATGTCCAATTCTCCAAGACTCTATGGACCATAGCCCACCAGGCTCCTCTGTCCATGGGATTCTCCAGGCAAGAATACTGGAGTGGGTTGTCATGCCCTCCTCAAGGGGATCCTCCTGATCCAGGAATTGAATCCGTATCTCTTATGGCTCCTGTATTGGCAGGCAGGCTCTTTACCACCAGAGCCACCTGGGAAACCCACAAGACTACAGGATTCAGTTCAAATCAAACTTTAACTGGTTCTGGACATTCTAATTATTAATACGAGACTAATGCCATGTCTTCAGTCACAATATATAAATAAAGTTATGTATTCATCATGCACCATCATATATGTAACTAATTTCCAATTCATTATTGGTAGATATTTCAGAGGTTTCCAATTCTTGCTATTGCAAAAAATGGTGCAATGAACATCATTAGGTCCTTTCTTTCCTTCCTTTCCTCTTTCTCTTTCCTTCCTTCCCTTTTTTACCCCTTTTTTCCTTCCTTTCTTCCTCTTCCTTCCCTCCTATCCTCCCTTCTTCACTTCATTTCTAAGAAAAAAGGAAAGGTATTGAGGGTATACCACTATCTTATTTTAAATAAACAGTTTAAGAAAAAGTCTTCATTTCATCTTAGAAATTATGAAAGTCCACCTTTTCCCTATTTTGTGTGATTCACTTCCATGGGATGAGGTTGCAGTAAGAGCTATCATTAGATATATCTTTTACCCAGTCAATTAACAACAGTAATAAACAATTAGAATTAGAATAATCACTCATTAAACAGCAATTTTATACTACGTCGCAGACCATTAGCACTACATTTGTGGTTTCTAATGTTGAAAACATTCCAAGAAGGGTGATATTCTTATTCTTGTTGTCAATGCAAATAATCAGTAACCAGTCTATAATAGGGGTAGAAAAGAGTTTTATTCAAGTCAAACTAGAACTATAGTCTAGGAGTGCAGTACCCCCCCAAGAAAGAATGTGCTCCTGGAAAGCATGGTTTTCAGCAGTTTTATATATTGCCAAAACAGAACAAAGATCAAACGTGACAGAGGTATATTACTTTATGGTTTCAAAAGAGACAGATTAGCACACATAGAGTGAGTCAAAATGACCTTGGTGTCTGGAAAGGGAAGCTTTTCTTCAAAGGAGTACTAGCATCAGCATCATGGGTAGGGGTTTTTTATCCCTATCTTCAAATTAGACATTCTAAACAATCTGGTACATGAGTTCTTTTCTTTGTTAGAGCATAGGTACAATGCATGTCTGACAGGTCATATGACAGGTTGTTCTAGTTCACATAGAGCATAGGCCAAGTTATGCATAAGCCCAGAATGGTTTCCCCATAACCTAATATATGAACATTTAGTCCATCGTTATATTACATAAAAATAATTGAGGATCAGAGGAGTTATAGACTTCCTTGTCCAAGTTCTCATACTAGTATATTATGTTGTCAGTATGTGCCTAATTCCACATGATTCCTTACATTTATTTGTTTTATTTTCTTTAGTGTATTCTTAGACTCATTTCAGTAGAATCTCAATTACTAACAATATTTATATTTCTATAGTTAATTTGCATATAATCCTCGACAACCCTACGAGATAGGTAAAAGTTATTTTACTGAAGCCGTGAAAGTTAAATACACTCAGCCCTCCTTATCCTCAGATTTCACATAAACAAGTTCTACCAACCATGGATCAAAATTAGATCTGCATTTGGTTAAATCCTGGGATGTGAAACCTATAGGGAGTAGGGCAGACTGTAATTCATTCTCGGTCACAAAGCCAGTAAGTGGCAAAACAGATTTGCTTCTAGACAACATGGCCTGATACTTTAAACTATTGTACTCTAGTGTCTTATCAGAGAGGTTTGAAATTTAGACATTGTACCTTGTTTCCTTCAGTTTTTCAGTTGCCCTTCTCGTATTTCTAAAGACATTTTCTTATATAATATTTTTAAAAGGAATCTAACTACTTCAGCTAAACTTAATTTCTTTCCTCATGACTTAAACTCATAATTACAATGATAAATGCAGCTGTGATTGAACTCTAAGCTATCTCAGTCACACAAGGATGAGCTAAGGTGAGCAGAAAGAGAATGAAGGGTGAAAGTGCAGGTCAGTATCCCGTAAAAAGCAATAATTTCATTATTTTCTTCAAACTCAGTGATACAAGTTTTTAAAGAGAAAAGCAATTAGGAAAAACAGGTAGATGATCATGAGCAGAATAATTTTCAACCAAGTAGTCAAGAACATTAAAATCTTAAAAAGAAGTAATGATTTTATTTTAGTTTAGCTTAGTTTAGTTTAGTTTTACAAGAGGCTTTTTAAAAAGAGACTAAAGTAACCGTTTGAGTTTGGAGGGTATTTAATAATTAATCTGCCAAATAACTCAGTGAGAGGTTCCAAAATGTCGTCAGTCTAAACACATGTGTCTGATGCCTTTATCATTTTAAATCTGACTTCTTTTCCTGAGCATTGGTGGGCAGAGTGGAAGACAAAGACATTTTAACAGTATGTCCCAGGACAAACAAAAAAGCCCCTGTAGTATTTCCTCCAATTGATTCTGATGATAACTACAAGACCAGCTCCAAACAAGGCAAACTATCCTTCAAGACCTGTGCACACAGAAAAGGCAGAATGTATTAAATTCCTCTTGCTTTGGAGGAGCTTTGGTGAAGGTACATGGGAGGAATGAATTCTCGCCAATTGCCATGAAGAATTTGGGTAGCAGAGGGCTTGCTCTTGGTGTTTCATAAGAGAGGAAATATACTGGAAATTGTATATTGAGAGCTCAAAGGACTACAGACTATTGCCCATAACACAGCCTATGGAATTGCTTCTCATGAGACCTTCGGAGACCTGCCTGCACTCTACACAACACAGAGTCATAGACTGTTAAAGGATTCAAAATGCTCTTAGGAGAATCTAGGAACCAGATTCCTAGAGTTAAAACAAGAAGATTATCTAAAATGGCAAGGTTCTAGAAAATAAAATTAGAGGAGATGGATCTCAATCTGAATAAGACAAAATGTACATAAAAGATATAAAAGAAAAAAGGAAGAAAGAAAGGACTCTGGCATTTAAGCATGAAGTTGTGTTTTTTTTTTTTAATTAAAATTCATGATCAGTGTTTAAAGGTTTTGGCCTTCTCAAACATTTTTGTGAACTAGATGTCCAGAGAAATCAGTCTGAAATGAACAATTTAAAATGTTACATTAAATGATTCTAAAATCATTATTTCAGGTCACAGCAGAGATGACTGGAAAGTCAGGAAACTTTCAGAAGTCAGAAATAATTTTTTAAAAGCACAATTTCAGTAACATATGTAACACAGGAAGCTGTCTTTTGCCTACAGGCACATTAAAATCATATAATGAATATAAAATAATTGTCCAATTATTTAAAGAAATAAATGACTGCATGGAAATCCTGGAAAAATATGCGGTCATACAGTAAATGGTGAGAGACAACATTTTAACACATTTTGTCTGAAAGAAAGTGAAAGTGAAGTCACCTAGTCAAATCCGACTCTTTGTGACCCCATGGACTGTAGCCTACCAGGCTCCTCTGTTCATGGAATTCTCCAGGGCAGAATACTGGCGTGGGTAGCCTTTCCCTTCTCCAGAGGATCTTCCCAACCCAGGGATTGAACCCAGGTCTCCCACATTGCAGGTGAATTCTTTACCAACTGAGCTACAAGGGAAGCCCAAGAATACTGGAGTGGGTAGCCTATCCCTTCTCCAGCAGATCTTCCCGACCCAGGAATAGAACCGGGGTCTCAGGAACTAAAATTGATGAAAGAAACAATCTTCAAAGGCAAAACATTCAACAAATCCCATCCATGAAGAATACAAAGAATCTTTTACAACATCGTAAGTAAAATGTGGACCATGAAAATAAATCCCTAAAATTTATAATAAAGCAAATGTTATTTAGTAATAAATCTATCAAAAATATGCAGAAGAACTTAATAGCAAAGCATAAAAACATTATTGAGAGATATTTTTAAACATTTTAAATAAATAAGGAGACATATAATATTTATAGTCTTACTAACTTTATTATCTTGAAAGGCCTATTTTACTCAAATGGATTTATATTTCATGCAATTTCAATGAAAATTCAAACTGCTCTTTTTTTAATGGCATTGACAAACTAATACTTAAATTTATATGGAAAAAAATCAAGATTGGTCTATACTATCACTAAGAAATAAGTATGAGGACTTGTTCTGTCAGATACCACAGTTTACTGAAGCTAAGGCAGTATGTTATTATATAATATAGAAACTGATGTAGACAAATAGAACAAAAGATCAAGTCCAAAAACAGATGCATGCAGACAGCTGAGATAAAACCAAAGTTTCCCTGAATATCAGTGGTCATTGGAAGATTTTCAATAAATAGTCCAGGGAGTTTTACTGATTCCTATGGAATTAAAATGAAATTGGATCTCTGAATAACATCATGCAAAAAGTGGAATACATTGCTATCAAAACCCCACCAGTCATTGCCAGTGGGAATATGAAAAAGGGAATTTACAAATATTGCCCTGGAAATGTGAAATGCTGTCGTTTTCTTCATGAAAATATTCAGATAGTATATGTTTTGAAAATGCACATTCCCTATAATGCAGCAATGTACTCTTGAGATGCTATCAAAGTAAAGACACTAGGGAGTGGTCCTAAGATGGCAGGGGAATAGGATGGGGAGATCACTTTCTCTTCCACAAATTCATCGAAAGAAGATTTGAACACTGAGCAAATTCCACAAAACAACTTCTGAATGTTGGCAGAGGACATCAGGCACCCAGAAAGGCAGCCCATTGTCTTCGAAAGGAGGTAGGACAAAATATAAAAGATAAAAAGAGAGACAAAAGAGGTAGACATGGAGATCCATCCCGGGAAGGGAGTCTTAAAAAATCGAGAACTTTCCGAACACCAGGAAACACTCTCACAGCAGGTCTGTGGCAAGCCTTGGAATCTCAGAGGGCAACATACCCGGGAGGAAAAATAAATAAATAATTAAAACCCACAGATTCCGTGCCTAATGGCAACTCCCGGTGGAGAAGCAGCCCAGACGCTCGCATCTGCCACTAGCAAGCTGGTGCTGGACAGAGAGGTGCGGGCTGCATTGCTTAGGGTAAGCACCTGGCCTGAATGCCCCAAGGGCAATCTGAGGGAACTAACTTGAGACTGTGGGATATGTGCAATCCCACAGTGCAATCCAGACTGTGGGATAGCTACTGCACGAAAAGCCCTAACCTAAGACATGGCCAGGCCCGCTCACAGAACCAAGGACTGAGCAGAAATGGCCAGCTGCAGACCAGCCCATCCCCTGTCGGAGACAGGCAGGCGAGGGCAGCCAAAGCCAGAAGAGGATAATCACTGCCCCAGAGAATCATCCTCTACCAAACTGCAAGCAGGCTTCATTGTTAACCAAGGCTTCTTGGGATTCTGGACAGTTGGCATCCTCTGGGAGGGTCACAGCCAGAGATCAGCTCCCCAGAAGAGACACATGGCACACCTGGAAAGGTGCTCATTGTACACCCAGAAAATGGAGCCGCTGGGACGGGGTGGGGAGTGATAAGATGCACCCTCAAACTGGGGGCTACTGCACTCACCAAGCACCTGGTCACCTGAACTGCTCGGACCTGGGACGGGCACAAAACTCAGGCCCAACCAAATCTGTGCCTTTGTGGAGTATCCGAGAACCTGAACCTGAGCGGCTTAGACCTGGGAAGTGCACGCAACCCAGGGCCCGCCACAGACAGTTCCCAGCAGAGCGACCTAGAGCCTGAGCAGTGTAGACCATGAAACCACACACGCAGTGAGTGGGGGCAAACCCAGTGTGGCTGAATCACTGTGAGCACTCCCAGTGCTCACGCACACGCCAGTGATATTTGTTTGCAGAGTTCCTCCCTCCCCACAGCACGACTGAACAAGTGAGCCTAAAAAAGTGACCACCACTGCCCCCTTCTGACAGGGGCACTGAAGAGACCAGCAAACAGAAGAAGCTAAAATAAAGAGAGGAAACCACTTTGGAAGTGAGAGGTACAATGGATTAAAACCCTGTAGTTAGCACCGACTACATAGAAGGGGCCTAAAGATCTTGAGAAGTATAAGCCGGATCAAGGAACTATCTGAAAATGAACTGACCCCACACTGTCTGCAACAGCTCCAGAGAAAGTCCTAGATATATTTTTACTATTATCATTTTTTTAATTTAATTTTTTTTATTTTTAAGTCCTCTATTACACCTTTAATTTTCATTTTTATAACCTACTATTACCTTGCAAAAAAAAAAGACCCTATTTTTAAAGCAAATTTCATATATATGTTTTATAATTTTTGTGACTTTGCTTTGTCTTTTTAATATTGTATTTTTGAAAATCTAACATCTACTCTAGATTTTTAATCTTTGCTTTTTGGTATTTGTTATCAATTTTGTGCCTTTAAGAACCCAATCTTCAGTACCCATTTTTACTTGGGAGTGAGATTACTGGCTTGATTGCTCTCTCCCCCTTTTGACTCTCCTTTTTCTCCACCAGGTCGCCTCTATCTCCTCCCTCCCCCTTCTCTTCTCTGCCCAACTCTGTGAATCTCTTTGTGTGTTCTGGGCTGTGGAGAATATTTAGGGAACTGATTACTGGCTGGATCTGTCTCTCTCCTTTTGAGTCCTCCTTTTATCCTCCTGGCCACCTTTGTCTCCTTCCTCCCTCTTCTCTTCTCTGTGTAACTCTGTGAACATCTCTGAGGGATCCAGACTGTGGAGAGCACATAGGGAAGTGATTACTGGCTAGCTTGCTCTCTCCCCTTTTGATTCCCCCTCTTCTCCTCCTGGTCACCTCTATCTCCCTCCTCCCTCTTCTCTTCTCCATGTAACTCTGTGTACCTCTCTGGGTGTCTCTCAGTGTGGAGAAAGTTTTCATCATTAACCTAGATGTTTTATCATTGGTACTGTATAGATGGAGAAATCTTAAGGCTACTATAAGAATAAGACTGAAAGCCAGAGGCAGGAGGCCTGAGTCCAAAACCTGAGAACACCAGAGAACTCCTGACTCCAGGGAACATTAATCAAAAATAGCTCATCAAAAGCCTCCATACCTACACTGAAACCAAGCACCACCCAAGGGTCAACAGGTTCCAGAGCAAGACATACCAGGCAAATCCTCCAGCAACACAGGAATATAGCCCTGAGCTTCAATATACAGGCTTCCCAAAGTCACACCAAACCCAATAACATCTCAAAACTCACTACTGGACATTTCATTGCACTCCAGAGAGAAGAAATCCAGCTCCACCCACCAGAACACCGACACAAGCTTCCCTAACCAGGAACCTTGACAAGCCACCCATCCAACCCCACCCACAGGTAGGAACCTCAACAATAAAGAGGAATCACAAACTGCCAGAATACAGAAAGGCCACCCCAAACACAGCAATATAAACAAGATGAAAAGGCAGAGAAATACTCAGTAGGTAAAATAACAGGATAAATGCCCACAAAACCAAACAAAAGAGGAAGAGATAGGGAATCTACTGGATAAAGAATTCAGAATAATGATAGTCAAGATCTTGAAACAAAATCTTGAAAACAAAATGGAGTTACAGATAAATAGCCCAGAGACAAGGACTGAAAAGATGCAAGAAATGTTTAACAAGGACCTAGAAGAAATAAAAAAGAGTCAAAATATAATGAATAATGCAATAAATGAGATAAAAAACACTCTGGAGGGAACCAACAGTAGAATAATGGAGGCAGAAGATAGGATAAGTGAGGTAGAAGATAGAATGGTAGAAATAAATGAAACAGAGAGGAAAAAAGAAAAAAAGAATTAAAAGAAATGAGGACAACCTCAGATACCTCTGGGACAACGTTAAACACCCCAACATTCGAATCATAGGAGTCCCAGAAGAAGACAAAAAGTAAGACCATGAGAAGATACTTAAGGAGATAATAGTTGAAAACTTCCCTAAAATGGGGAAGGAAATACTCACCGAAGTCCAAGAAACCCAGAGTCCCAAACAGGATAAACCCAAGGTGAAACACCCCAAGACACATATTAATCAAATTAATGAAATCAAACACAATGAAAAAATATTAAAAGCAACAAGGGGAAAACAATAAATAACACACAAGGGGACTCCCATAGGATAACAGTTGATCTATCAATAGAAACTCTTCAGGCCAGAAGAGAATGGCAGGACATACTTAAAGTGATGAAAGAGAAAAACCTACAGCTCAGATTACTGTACCCAGTAAGGATCTCATTCAAATATGAAGGAGATATCAAAAGCTTTACAGACAAGCAAAAGCTGAGAGAATTCAGCACCACCAAACCAGCTCTCCAACAAATGCTATCAGATCTTCTCTAGACAGGAAACACAGAAAGGGTGAATAAACTTGAACCCAAAACAATAAAGTAAATGGCAATGGATTCATACTTAGCAATAATTACCTTAAATGTAAATGGGTTGAATGCCCCAACCAAAAAAGACTGACTGAATGGATACAAAAACGAGACCCCTATATATGTTGTCTACAAGAGACCCACCTCAAAACAAGGGACACATACAGACTGAAAGTGAAGAGCTGGAAAAAGATACTCCATGCAAATAGAGACCAAAAGAAAGCAGGAATAGCAATACTCATATCAGATAAAATAAAGGCAGTGAAAAGAGACAAAGAGGGACACTACATAATGAACAAAGGATCAGTCCAAGAAGATATAACAATTATAAATATATATGTACCCAATATAGGAGCACCATAATACATAAGGCAAATGCTAAGAAGTATGAAAGGGGAAATTAACAGTAACACAATATTAGTGGGAGACTTGAATACCCCACACAGATATGGATAGATCAACTAAACAGAAAATTAACAAGGAAACACAAACTTTAAATGATACAATAGAACAGTTAGCCCTAATTGATATCTATAGGACATTTCACCCCAAAACAATCAATTTCACCTTTTTCTCAAGTGCACATGGAACTTTCTCCAGGATAGATCACATCCTTGGCCATAAATCTAGCCTTGGTAAATTAAAAAAAAAAAAAATGAAATCATTCCAAGCATCTTTGCTGACCACAATGCAGTAAGATTAGATGTCAATTACAGGAGAAAAACTATTAAAAATTTCAACATATGGAGGCTGAACAACACGCTGCTGAATAACCAACAAATCACAGAAGAAATCAAAAAAGAAATCAAAATATGCATAGAAACAAATGAAAATGAAAATACAACAACCCAACACCTATGGGGCACTGTAAAAGCAGTGCTAAGGGGAAGGTTAATAGCAATACAGGCTTACCTCAAGAAACAAGAAAAAGTCAAATAAATAACCTAACCCTACACCTAAAGCAACAAGAAAAGGAAGAAATGAAGAACCCCAGGGTTAGTAGAAGGAAAGAAATCTTAAAAATTAAGGCAGATAAATGTAAAAGAAACAAAAGAAACCATAGCAAAAATCAACAAAGCTAAAAGCTGGTTCTTTGAGAAGATAAGTAAAATTGACAAACCATTAGCAGACTCATCAAGAAACAAAGGGAGAAGAAACATATCAACAAAATTAGAAATGAAAATGGAGAGATCACAATAGACAACACAGAAATATAAAGGATCATAAGAGACTACTATCAGCAACTATATGCCAACAAAATGGACAACTTGGAAGAAATGGACAAATTCTTAGAAAAGTACAACTTTTCAAAATTAAACCAGGAAGAAATAGAAAATCTTAACAGATCCATCACAAGCACAGAAATTGAAACTGTGATCTTCCAGCAAACAAAAGCCCAGGACCAGATGGCTTCACAGCTGAATTCTACCAAAAATTTAGAAAAGAGCTACTGAAATCTTCCATTGCAGAGGAAGATAAACTTCCAAACTCATTCTGTGAGGCCACTATCACCCTAATACCAAAACCTGACAAAGATGCCACAAAAAAAGAAAACTACAGGCCAATATCACTGATGAACATAGATACAAAAATCCTTAACAAAATTTTAGCAAACAGAATCCAACAACTTATTAAAAAGATCATACATCATGACCAAGTGGGCTTTATCCCAGGGATGCAAGGATTCTTTAACATCTGCAAATCAATCAATGTAATACACCATGTTAACAAACTGAAAGATAAAAACCATATGATTATCTCAACAGATGCAGAGAAATCCTTTGACAAAATTCAACATCCATTTATGATAAAACCCTCCAGAAAGCAAGAATAGAAGGAACATACCTCAACATAATAAAAGCCATATATGACAAACCCACAGCAAACATTATCCTCAATGGTGAAAAATTGAAAGCATTTCCCCTAAAGTCAGGAACAAGACAAGGGCACCCACTCTCACCACTACTATTCAACATAGTTTTGGAAGTTCTGACCACAGCAATCAGAGCAGAAAAAGAAATAAAAGGAATCCAGATTGGAAAAGAAGAAGTAAAACTCTCACTGTTTGTAGATGACATGATCCTCTAAACAGAAAACCCTAAAGACTCCACCAGAAAATTACTAGAGCTAATCAATGAATATAGTAAAGTTGTAGGATATAAAATCAACACACAGAAATCCCTTGCATTTCTACACGCTAGAATGAGAAAACAGAGAGAGAAATTAAGGATAACAAGCCCATTCACCATTGCAACGAAAAGAATAAAATACTTAGGCGTATATATACTGAAAGAAACAAAAGACCTAAACATAGAAAACTATAAAACACTGATGAAAGAAATCAAAGAGGACACAAATAGTTGGAGAAATATACCATGTTCATGGACTGGAAGAATCAATATAGTGAAAATGAGTATACTATCCAAAGCAATCTATAGATTCAACACACTCCCTATCAAGCTACCAATGGTATTTTTCACAGAACTAGAACAAATAATTTAACAATTTGTATGGAAATACAAAAAAACCTCAAATAGCCAAAGAAATCTTGAGAAAGAAGAATGGAACTGGAGGAATCAACCTGCCTGATTTCAGGCTCTACTACAAAGCCACAGTCATCAAGACAGTATGGTACTGGCACAAAGACAGAAATATAGATCAATGGAACAGAATAGAAAGCCCAGAGATAAATCCATGCACCTATGGACACCTTATCTTTGACAAAGGAGGCAAGAATATACAATGGAGAAAAGACAATCTCTTTAACAAGTGGTGCTGGGAAAACTGGTCAACCACCTATAAAAGAATGAAACTAGAACACTTTCTAACACTGTACACAAAAATAAATTCAAAATGGATTAAAGATCTAAATGTAAGACCAGAAATTATAAAACTCCTAGAGGAGAACATAGGCAAGACACTCTCCGACATAAATCACAGCAGATCCTCTATGACCCACCTCCCAGAATATTGGAAATAAAAGCAAAAATAAACAAATGGGACCTAATGAAACTTAAAAGCTTTTGCACAATGAAGGAAACTTTGAGCAAGGTGAAAAAACAGCCTTCAGAATGGGAGAAAATAATAGCAAATGAAGCAACTGACAAAGAATTAATCTCAAAAATATACAAGCAACTCCTGCAGCTCAATTTCAGAAAAATAAATGACCCAATCAAAAAATGGGCCAAAGAACTAAATAGACATTTATCCAAAGAAGACATACAGATGGCTAACAAACACATGAAAAGATGCTCCACATCACTCATTACCAGAGAAATGCAAATCAAAACCACAAAGAGGTACCATTTCACACCAGTCAGAATGGCTGCTATCAAAAAGTCTACAAACAATAAATGCTGGAGAGGGTGTGGAGAAAAGGGAACCCTCTTACACTATTGGTGGGAATGCAAACTAGTATAGCCACTTATGGAGAACAGTGTGGAGATTCCTTAAAAAACTGCAAATACAACTCCCATATGACCCAGTATTCCACTGCTGGGCATACACACCAAGGAAGCCAGAATTGAAAGAGATATGTGTACCCCAATGTTCATTGCAGCACTGTTTATAATAGCCAGGACACGGAAGCAACCTAGATGTCCATCAGCAGACGAATGGATAAGAAAGCTATGGTACATATACACAATGGAATATTACTCAGCCATTAGAAAGAATACATTTGAATCAGTTCTAATGAGGTGGATGAAACTGGAGTCTATTATACAGAGTGAAGTAAGTCAGAAAGAAAAATACCAATACAGTATACTAACGCATATATATGGAATTTAGAAGGATGGTAACAATAACCCTGTATACAAGACAGCAAAAGAAACATAGATGTATAGAACAGTCTTTGACTCTGTGGGAGAGGGTGAGGGTGGGATGATTTGGGAGAACGGCATTGAACCATGTATATTATCATATGTGAAATGAATCACCAGTCCAAGTTTGATGCATGAGACAGGGTGCTCAGGGCTGGTGCACTGGGATGACCCAGAGGGATGGGATGGGGAGAGAGGTGGGAGGGGGGTTCAGGATAGGGAACACATGTACACCCATGGCAGATTCATGTCAATGTATGGGAAAACCACTACAATATTGTAAAGTAATTAGCATCCAATTAAAATAAATAAATTTATATTAAAAAATAAAAGGTAAAATGCAGAGTTAAACAAAAAAAAGAAAAAGAATCTGCCTGCCAATGCAGGGAACACAGGTTTGATCCCCTTCACCATTCTAGCTCCCTAAAACTTCATATCTGAAAGAGTAGATCTTAAAAGTATTCCTGGACTTCCCTGATAGTCCATTGGTTAAGAATCCACCTGCCAATGCAGTTGACATGGGTTCAGTTCCTGGTCTAGGAAGATTTTAGGTGCAGTGGAGCAGCTAAACCCATGTGCTCCAAGTGCTGGAGCTCAAGTGCCCTGGAGCCCATGCTCCACAAAGAGAGAGAAGCCTGCACACCGAAATAAAGAGTAATGCCCTCTCTCTGAAACTAGAGAAAGCCCACACGCAGCAATGAGGACCCAGTGAAGCCAAAAATAACTAAATTAATTAAATTAAGAAAAAAGTTTATCTCACAAGAAAAAAAAAAGTATGTATGGTTATGGATGTTAACGAGACTTATTATAATAATCATTTCTCAATGTGTGCAAATAACGAATCATTATGGTGTACTATGCTAAATCTGGAGCTCCAGTACTTTGCCTAATACAAAGAGCCAACTCATTGCAAAAGTCCCTGGTGCTGGGAAAGAGTGAAGGCAAAAGGAGACCGGGCGGCAGAGGATGAGATGGTTAGGTATCATTACTGACTCAATGAATATGAACTTAAGCAAGCTGCAGCAAGCAAGTGGAGGACAGGGATGCTGCAGTCTATGGGATGACAAAGAGTCAGACACACCTGAGCAACTGAACAACAATGACAACAATGTTGTACACCTGAAACTAATGGAATGTAATGTTAACATGCCAATTCTGTCTCAGTGAAAAATACTGAAAAACAACAGCAAAGCGTCTCATGTCTACGCCCTCCTCTTTCAGACACTGGTGGAGTCTAGCCTGGGCTCTTGTTTCCTGTATGCTCTATGCAGTGGCCCTTCCAGCTCTGCATTTAAGTGAGGTTCTCCTCCCTCAGTCCTTCCCCACACTCCTGCCAGAGTAACTTTTCCAAAATACAATTTACTGAAGTTACTCCTCTGCTTAAAAATATTCCAGTAAGTCAATAAATTAATGGGCTGGAAAGCTTCTTTTTGCACTCCAAATCCACTCTTCACTGCTCCCTACCCTGTGCTGCATATACCACCCACCCCAGGAGGCTGACCTGTGCGGATTGCATCAGTGGTCTCCCCAGGCCCTCTGGTTCCTGGTTGGGTTTGGCCAGTAGTGAGCACTGCAGAGGAGTGGATCAAGGGAGGAGGGAAGTGTATTTGTTTGCCCAGCTCTCACTTGATGAGGTTGCTGTGGGCTGTAATTCTTTTTTTTTTTTTTTTTCAAGATTTTTTTTTTTTTTAAGGGTAAGGACCATTTTTAAAGTCTTTATTGAATTTGTTACAGTATCACTTCTGCTTTATGTTTTGGTTTTGGGGCTGTGAGGCATGAGGGATCTTAGTTCCCTCACCAGGAATTGAACCTGCATCCCCCTGCATGGGAAGGTAAAATCTCAAACACTGGACTGCCAGGGAAGTCCCCTGCGATTCTTGAGCAAAGGCCTTAGTTTCTTATCAACCAGCCGTTTACATGTAGCCCCTGCTTGCCTTTACCCCATCTTGCAAGCATGGCCCAGGAAGATAATGTGAATTGTCTAACAGGGTGCTGTATCAGCCCTGAGGTTTCCCTGTATCTTGTCCTCATCTGAGTAGAAAGTGTGTGTGGGCTTTCCTTTTATTGATTGGAGTATAGCTGATTTATAATATTGTTGTGTTAATTTATGCTGTATGCAAAGTGTGTTTTTAAAACACCCCTCAAGGGATTTCCCTGGTGGTCCAATGGCTGGAACTCCATGTTGCCGATGCAGGGGACCAGGGTTTAATCCCTGGTCATGCAGGAGATGCGGGTTCGATCCTTGGGTCAGGAAGATCCCCTGGAGAAGGGAATGGTAACCTGCTCCAGTATTCTTGCCTGGGAAATCCCATGGACAGAAGATCCTGGCAGGCTACAGTCTATGGGGTCACAAAGAGTTGGACACAGCAACTGAACAACAAAACAATAGGGAACTAGATCCCACATGCTGCAACTAAGACCAGGCAGCCAAATAAATTAGTTTTAAAAATAAAATATGTATAAAAATAAATCACTCCTCAAATTAAAAAAAAAAAAGACAGTAGAACATGAGAATATTTGTAGAAGTTGCTTTTTATAACACTTTTATAGTGACAAAATGAATGTAAGTCAATAGTCAAACTATCTGCACTATCCCAGAGGGATTCCTCTAATATTGTTAAGTGAGAAAAGTAAAATATTTTGAAGTGTAAACATTGTGCTCTCATGTCTGCAAAAATAAATTCTGAAAATGTAAAAATATGCTTGAAATTTAAAATAAAAAATACAGAAAAATACCAATAAATTCCTTAATGTTGACCATTGAAGCTGCTAAGTTAAGTTGCTTCGGTCATGTCAACTCTGTGACCCTATGGACTGTAGCCCACTAGGCTCCTCTGTCCATGGGATTCACTAGGCAAGTATACTGGATTGGGTTGCAGTGCCCTTCTCCAGGGAATCTTCCCAAACCAGGGATGGAACTCACATCTCTTTTCTCTTCTGCATTGACAGGTGGATTCTTTACCACTAGCACCATTTAGGAAGCCCAAAATCACTCAGTCGTGTCTGACCCTGTAACCCCTTGAACTGTAGCCTGCCAGGGGGAATGTGTAAATAGAGAAACAGAAAGAACATGGGAACTTAAGTAAAAATGAATAAAAAAATATTTTTAAAAGTAGTATTCACTTTATAACATTGCCAATTACATAAAAATGGTATATATATTTCCCCATATCTATGTATACAGAATTATGCCAGATGTTGACAAATATTTACATTGGTTGTGTTTAAATGAAACTTCAGGTGATTGTTTTAAAATTATACTGTATTATTTCAATTTTTAAATGATTGGCATACAACTAATACAATCAGGAAAAAAAGTTATGTTCATGGTATAAGAGGAAAGAATTATACCCTTAAAAAAACTTGTGATAGCAGAAATAGACTAGAATTGTGAATCATGTGAAATATTTATATGCACTAAAGAGATTTTGGCCCCAAATTTCAGTCTTGCTATGCAAGGAGTCAATGAGAGAATATTATCTCTTGAATAAGGTCGTAAAAGGAGGTTGTAAATTGTGTTTCTTTTATCAGAAAGTTCTTTTTTGACCCACCTTTTACAGTAATAAAAATAAAAACAAAAATAAACACATGAGACATAAAGTTAAAATCTTTTGCACAGCAAAGGAAACCATAGATAAGACAAAAAAATAACCATCAGAATGGCAGAATACACTTGCAAATGAAGCACCTGAGAATGGATTAACTTCCAAAATATAAAAACAAGTCATGCACCTCAATTTCAAAATAAAAACAAATAATCCAATCAAAAAATGAGTGGAAGGCCTAAATAGACATTTTTTGAAAGAAGACATGCAGATGGCCAACAAACACATGAAAAGATGCTCAACATCACTAATCATTAGAGAAATGTAAATCAAAACTACAATGAGTTACCACCTCATACTCATCAGAATGTCCACCACCAAAAAAAATCCACAAACAATAAATTCTAAAGGGGATGTGGAGAAAAAGGAACCCTCTTGCACTGTCACTGAGAATATAAATTGGTGCAGCCACTATGTAGAAGCTTATGGAGGTCCACTGTAAAACTAAAAACAGAATTACCCATATTACCCACCAACCCTACTACTCAGCATATGCCCCGAGAAAACCATAATCCTAGAGGACATCTGTGCCCCAGTGTGACTGAGGCACTTTTTACAATAGCCTGGACAAGGAAGCAACCTAAATGTCCACCAACAGAGGAATGGATAAAGAAGATGTAGTGCATATGCACAAGTGAAAATTACTTAGCCATAATAAGCAAAAAAATTAGATTATTTGTAGAGATGTGGATGGACCATGCCACGTAGGGCCACCCAGGGTGGCCAGGTATGGTGGAGAGTTCTGATAAAATGTGGTCCACTGGAAAAGGGAATGGCAAACCACCTCGGTATTCTTGCCTTGAGAACTCCATGAACACTATGAAAAGGCTAAAAGATAGAACACTGAAAGATGAACTTCCAAGGTTGGTAGGTGCCCAATATGCTACTGGAGATCAGTGGAGAAATAACTCCAGAAAGAAAAAAGGGATAGAGCCAAAGAAAAAACAACATCCAGTTGTGAATGTGACTGATGATAGAAGCAAGGTCTGATGCTGTAAAGAAAAATATTGCATAGGAACCTGGAATGTGAGGTCCAGAAATCAAGGCAAATTGGAAGTGGTCAAACAGGAGATGGCAAGACTGAATGTAGACATTTCAGGAATCGGCAAACTAAAATGAAATGGAATGGGTGAATTTAACTCAGATGACCATTATATCTACTACTCTGGGCAGGAATCCTTTAGAAGAAATGAAGTGGCTATCATAGTCAACAAAAGAGTGCAAAATGAAGTACTTGCATGCAATCTCAAAAACAACAGAATGATCTCTGTTTGTTTCCAAGGCAAACCATTCAATATTAACAGTAATCCAAATCTATGCTGTGACGAGTAATGCTGAAGAAGCTGACGTTGAATGGTTCTATGAAGACCTACAAGACCTTTTAGAACTAACACCCAAAAAGGTGTGCTTTTCATTATAGGGGACTAGAATGCAAAAGTACTAAGTCAAGAAACACCTGGAGTAACAGGCAAATTTGGCCTTGGAGTCCAGAATGAAGCAGGGAAAAGGCTAACAGAGTCTTGCCAAGAGAACACACTAGTCATAGCAAACACCCTCTTCCAACAACACAAGAGAAGATTCTACACATGGACATCACCAGATAGTCAACACCGAAATCAGACTGATTATATTCTTTGCAGCCAAAGATGGAGAGCTCTATACAGTCAGCAAAAACAACACCCGGAGCTAACTGTGGCTCAGATCATGAACTCCTTATTGCCAAATTCAGACTGAAATTGAACAAAGTGGAGAAAACCACTAGACCATTCAGGTATGACCTAAATCAAATCCCTTCAGATTATACAATGGAAGTAGGAAATAGATTTAAGGGACTAGATCTGATAGAGTGCCTGATGAACTATGAACAGAGGTTCATGACATTTTACAGGAGACAGGGAGCAAGACCACCCCCAAGAAAAAGAAATGCAAAAAAGCAAAATGGCTATCTGAGGAGGACTTACAAATAGCTGTCAAAAGAAGGGAAGTGAAAAGCAAAGGAGAAAAGGAAAGATATACCTATTGGACTGCAGAGTTCCAAAGAACAGCAAGGAGAGATAAGAAAGCCTTCCTTAGTGATCAGTGCAAAGAAATAGAGGAAAATAATAGAATGGGAAAGACTAGAGATCTCTTCAAGAAAATTTGAGATACCAAGGGGACATTTCATGCGAAGATGGGCTCACTAAAGGACAGAAATGGTATGGACCAAACAGAAGCAGAAGATGTTAAGAAGAGGTGGCAAGAATACACAGAAGAACTGTACAAAAAACATCTTCATGACCCAGATACTCATGATGGTGTGATCACTCACTTAGAGCCAGATATCCCTGGAATGTGAAGTCAGGTGGGCCTTAGGAAGCATCACTATGAAGAAAACTAGTGGAGGTGATGGAATTCCAGTTGAGCTATTTCAAATCCTAAAAGATGATGCTATGAAAGTGCTGCACTCAATATGCCTGCAAATTTGGAAACCTTAGCAGTGGCCACAGGACTGGTAAAGGTCAGTTTTCATTCCAATCCCAAAGGAAGGCAATGCCAAAGAATGCTCAAACTACGGTGCAATTGCACTCATCTCACAGCTAGCAAAGTAATGCTCAAAATTCTCCAATCCAGGCTTCAGCAATACGTGAACTGTGAACTTCCAGATGTTCAGGCTGGATTTAGAAAAGGCAGAGGAACCAGAGATCAAATTGCCAACATATATTGGATCATCAAAAAAGCAAGAGAGTTCCAGAAAAACATCTATTTCTGCTTTACTGACTATACCAAAGCCTTTGACTGTGTGGATCACAATAAACTGTGGAAAATTCTGAAAGAGATGGGAATACCAGACCACCTGACCTGCCTCTTGAGAAATCTGTATGCAGGTCAGGAAGAACAGTTATACCTGGACATGGAACAATAGACTGGTTCCAAATAGGAGAAGGAATACGTCAAGGCTGTATATTGTCATCCTGCTTATTTAACTTATATGCAAAGTACATTACGCAAAATGCTGGGCTGGATGAAGCACAAGCTGGAATCAAGATTGTTGGGAGAAATATCAATAACCTGAGATAGGCATATGACACCACCCTTACAGCAGAAAGTAAAGAAGATCTAAAGAGTTTCTTGATGAAAGTGAAAGAGGAGAGTGAAAATGTTGACTTAAATCTCAACATTCAGAAAACTAAGATCATGGCATCTGGTCCCATCACTTGGCAAATAGATGGGGAAACAGTGAAAACAGTGTCTGACTTCATTTTTTTGGTGCTCTGAAATCACTTCAGATGGTGACTGCAGCCATGAAATTTTAAGATGCTTACTCCTTGGAAGGAAAGTTATGACCAACCAAGACAGCTAATTAAAAAGCAGAGACATTACTTTGCCAACATTGGTCCGTCTATTCAAGGCTATGGTTTTTCCAGTAGTCATGTATGGATGTGAGAGTTGAACTATAAAGAAAGCTGAGCACTGAAGAATTGATGCTTTTGAACTGTGGTGTTGGAGAAGACTCTTGAGAGTCCCTTTGACAGCAAGGAGATCCAACCAATCCATCCTAAAGGAGTTCAGTCCTGGGTGTTCATTGGAAGGACTGATGTTAAAGCTTAAACTCCAATACTTTGGCCACCTGATGTGAAGAGCTGACTCATTTGAAAAGACCCTGATGCTGAGAAATATTGAAGGCAGGAGAAGAAGGGTAGGACAGAGGATAAGATGGTTGGATTGCATCACTGACTCAATGGACAAGAGTTTGGGTAAACTGTAGGAGTTGGTGATGGACAGGGAGTCCTGGGGTGTTGCAGTCCATGGGGTCACAAAGAGTTGGACATGACTGATGACTAAACTGAACTGAACTGGATGGACCTAGAGACTGTTTTACAGAGTAAAATAAGTCAGAAAGAGAAAAAATATCTTATATTAACACAAGCATGTGGAATCTAGAAAAATGGTATAGGTGATCTAATCTGCAAAGCTGAAATAGACACACACAGAGAACCAATGTATGGACACCAGGGGATGTGGGAAGTGGGACAAATTGGAAGATTGGGGTTGACATACATACACTATTGATACCATGTACAAAATAGGTAACTAATGAGAACCTACTTCAGAGCTCAGAGACTCTTCAATGCTCTGTGGTGACCTAAATGGGAAGGAAATAAAAAAGAGAAGGGATATACGTAAATGTGCAGCTGATTCACTTTGCTGTAGAGTAGAAGCCACCACAAGATGGTAAAGCAACTATACTCCAATAAAAATTAACTAAAAATAAATTAACATTTTTTTAATGTTTTAGATCTTCTTAAGATAGTAAATTGGTTTTATCTGGAGAATTTTCCAAAAGTAACAGGCATTGCTCTAAAATAATAAGAAAAGAAGAAAGATAACTGAGCTAGAAACAATTTAGTGGAGAAATAAATCTAGATTACATTCCTGAAAGCTAAAGATTTCCATTGCTTAAGTGTAGCGCCACAGGTATACCTAAGAGAATCACATATCTCAATTAATCATTTTAGAAAATAATGAGCATTCACTTGGTGAAATGAGTTGCAATCAATTTATCTTGCTTAATATTCAAAGACCTGAACTTAATTTCAAGCCTGTGATCTTATGGGAGCAAAGCCTAGGAACATTATATATTTCAAACTACTCTTATATCAAGACTTCTTTCCTTTCCAACTGAAAAATCGCCTCTGTATTATAAATCAGTTTTACTCAAGAATCTTAATAATCTCATCAGCATGTTAGGCACATATTACTGAGAATTTAAAATTAAGTGCTGCCCCTTCTTCATTGGGAGAATTTTTAGGATTGATTTTTAGATGCCCTTTCACTTTATTGTGTTTCATAGGTGACAATTTTTGTTATTGTTGCTTTAAATCTGCCATTTTAATGTGAATGTCATATCAGTATTGTCTAAATCTGTTCTGGAAATCATCTGCTCTGTTGCACTTTGGCTTCATGTAATAAATATATTTCTGCTATATATGTCTGGTATATGCTCAAAGAAGGATAACATACTTGTTGATAGTGTTGCATAGTAACCATGGTTCTTGTCACTAAGAGCTTTTCATTTTTCATAACATGGTTCCTTACATCATTCTTGAACATGAGTTGTTAATGTAGGTGCTTGACATAGTGTTCTTCCTATTAGAATGAAAAAAAAAAATCACTCTCACATTCGTGTCTGTAACACCCTTTGAATACTGGCGTATACCTTTCTCTCTTCCTATTATTCTGTAATGATGGGAGGGGAAAAAATGTTATTTTGGCTTTTGAGAGAAATTTGCCTTTATGTTGAAAAAGTTATAGTTTTCAAGATTTTATTTATTTTTTGCTGCAAATATGGGCAAAGAAGTTAGTTCTAGCAGCTGTGGCAATTTACCTCAAATGGATCATTTATATTAGCAAACATATGTACCATAAGCCATAAAAGGCAGCTTGCGAAGCCATTAAATGGTGAAATTCTCCTTCAGTGTTTACTAAAACTTTGGAGACAGTAATTCTTTGAACTAAGCTTTGAAGGATGAATCAATATTCAGGTTAAGGGAGGGGGTCAAGTATAACTGATTATAGCCATAATGGTAATGTCATGTCATTAAGATGACAATCATCAGGTATGATACCTTATTTCAAGACAAAACTTATGTTTTGACAATCATTTCTATGGTAGAATGTAAGAAAAATTTTATCTTGGACAGAATTTCTTTTTTTTTTTTTTTCTATGCTAATCTGTGACCAGTTATGTTAGGAAATAGGTATTTATTTACCTTAAAGATTTAACTCCTTGGTGTGAACAGCTAGGTGCAGGGAAAAATGAGAGTAGATTTACATATCATCCTAGGAACTTTCTGAAAATAAATAGATTAAAGCCCCAATTGTTCCAAAGTGATTCAAACCTCACTGACATCTTGCATTTTAGAGCAGACAGGGTCACTACTGATCCCAAATAGAAACTCATTATAAAGAAAAGGGTGTGGTCTAGTGAGCTGACTCAAGAGCAAATCTGAATATTAGAAGAAGGCTAGTTCTGGCATAGTTTGTGTTCCAGGCTAGAAGCTCTCTCCAACCTCATACACACTGGCCTCGTGATCTTTTAGTCACAGTAGCTGGAAATGAAGTCTGAATCAAAAGAATTTTAAACTCGGGAACTCAAGCATGATGTACCAGTGAAAACTATGCAGATATGTGTACTGCACAGAAGTGACCAAAGACTCATCAGCTGTGTGTGAATAACACAAGGAGTTATGATAAGAAACCAAGGGTACTTTTGGTTAAAAAAATTAAAGAAAAATTAAAGAAAAGACCTCTCAATTTCTCTTTCTGTCTGTCTCTCAACATTTGTGACTGACTCCTGAGGTCCGGGTAAGGAGGCTCTGAGGATTCATGTACCATGCTAACAGTTGAGGCACAAAAAGGAAATCTTGGAACACTTATTAATAAATTCATGAAGTGCTTGAATAAATATATTAATTAATTATTTATTTATAATATATAAATTATTTATCTATAATAATTTATATAATATACACATTATTTATAATATATAAATACTGGGAAATACAATAGTATGTGTATTAAAGACATTATGAATACTCTAGCTTTTTCTTTTGTTAGAGCAAACACAAAAAGATGTTTGGAAAAATATTAACACTTTAAAAGATTATAAATGTTAAAGTTGCCTAAAAAATTAAGCTCTAAATATTTAAGAAACAGGTTTATATATAATATACCTTTTCTCCACAGTTATATAACTACAGTTTCATAGTATTCCACTCTAATAAAATTTGTGCAACACTATTAAGCTTGAAACTTCCTTTAGGAAGGCCCATGTGTCACTTTCAGGGAGAAAGAAATAGATTCAACTTCCAGATAGAGTACTAGCAGTTAATCTAGGTACAAGCCATGATCTCATTATTTTCCTAATGTTCTTAATATCGCAGTCTTCCTACTAATATCTTATCAAAAATCAGAAGTTACTCTATAAGTGTGACTGGTGTTTCAACCAAATGAATTGTAGAATTATTAGAGAAAGTTGAAAGTATGGACCATGTGCCCTAAAATGTAAATAAAATGATTTTTTAAAATATAAAGGGAAAAGCAAATATCTTTTCAGAAAGAATGACAAACATGGGCCCCATGCTCCTACTTGCTCTTCTTGAACAAATGGCAGCCACAGTTAATTGACCACATTATCTTCCCTGATTAGCCTCAGACTAATTTTGAAGTCAGGGTACCAGGGATCCATTATTCATAAAACAGAGTCAGAATTACAGATAAAAATAACCACCTACACTTCGATCAGGGATATGACAGAGATTGAGTGTGCGTTATTTGACAATGTTTTTTCTGATTATAAACACGTTACATGTTGCTGTAGAATTAAAACATACAAGCTTAATAAATAAAGCATCTAGATTTAAGAACTATTAATATTTTAGCACTAGCTAAACATTCACCTTTTAAAAATATTATTTGTGTGCATTAAATATGTATATGTTCTTTAAATTTGAGACAATACAGTTTGACCCATCCTCATTTTTATTTTTCCAGTTAAGAGTAAAATAATTTTCCAGATAAAATCTCACCAAATATTCTTCAAAATCATTTTGCAGGTGAAATACTTTTCCATTGCATAGTTAGACTATTCTTGAATTCTGCCACTCTCTTCCTCCTGGATATTCACGGTGTTTTCAACTTTTTCCTTAAGAAAAATGACATATTCCATACAAATAAATAATTTCTATTTTAGCGAAATTGGTGGTGATAGTTAAGACAGAGTATTATTATACTTTTGCAAATTTGCTATGGCAAAGGTTCTGACAGATGATTTAGAATGTGGTGAGGTAAAGATGCAGACCCAAGGCATTTAAAAAAAGAGTATGACAAATCAGAACTAGCAGACAGCACAGTGTGAACTTATTACATCCATGACAATTAGGACTGAAAGAGCTCAGATATGGCTTTCCTTCTCCAGAAAAGCCAGTATGCAAACAGACCTCTACATCTTTTCAAACTCAGATTTGTCGGTGTGGAGTCCCCAGCACACAGCATAAAAATCTATGTCAGGGCCTGAATCTATAACACCAATAATATCTTAGAAATATTCACTCCTTTCATTATGAAAAAGTGTAAGTTCTCTGTAATATTTGTTAATTCCACATTTTTTTCCTTGTCCTCTCTCTCCTCTCTGTTCTACTCTCTAGAATCCTTTATATACAAGAAGAAAGAAGAGTAGGAGAAAGTATTGATTTGCTTTGGGCTAGAGACTAGAGAAGATACAATGTGATTTTAAAAAATAGATTATAAAGATCAAAACAACACAGTAAAGTTTCTAAGTGTAAAAATGGGATCTGTTTTAGAAATGATTTTATGAGAACTCAAGTGACCTCATAAAATTGTTGGCCAAAATATTATGTTAATTTTTGAAGTAACATTTCAAATAGGTTATCTAATCATGGATACACTAAATATTGGGGAAGTAAAATTTATTTCTATATTTCCAATAATTTGGTAGAGTAGAAATCTTCCCCATGAATTGTCTGGTATCCTTCCAAATACAAAAAACTGTAAGTTGGACGTGTATATAACCGAGAGACTCTAGGGATATACATTTCCTTTAAGAACTTTGTGTTTTCATCTTCCTTTGATCAGGACAGTGTTTCATGATTTGGAAGTAGATGTTATAGTGAATAACTCATGGAGTTACGGGAACTAAATTAACTAGTAAGAGTGAAAACCTAAGATTAGTAGGTTAACAAAATGAATCTCTTTTGTATCATGCCATACCCCAGGAGTGCCAGTTTATAATGTCTTGCTTATAAGCCACTGAATCATGTTCATCAGCATACAGAAAATATTGAATACTTCCATTAATCATTTGGTTGCATAATAAGAGCATAGAACACCTAATGCATTTTCTAATGTTTTCAATTTCAGTGCTATCCCCAAAATTAAGATTTTCAAACCAAAAATATAAACTGCAATTGTTTAAAAATATTATCACATAGTCTAAAAATAATTTCCAAATGAGGAGCAAGAATCTAGGCTGATACGCAAAACAATTCATTAATACATAGGAAGAAAATGGTAGAGATTCTTTTTTTATTTTTTAAGTCATCTCTATTAGTTTGCTCAGGCTGCCATAACAAAATACCACAAGTGGTGGCTTAAACAACAGAAATGTATATATCGTAATTCTAGAGGCTGAGAAGTCCATCAAAGTGTCAGCTAATTTAGTTCCTAGTGAGAGCTTTCTTTCTGATTTGTGGACAGGTGTCTACTTGCTGTGTCTCCAGGGCATCTTCCTGACCCAGGGATTGAATCCGAGTTCCATGCATTGTAGGCAGATTCTTTACACTAATATGTTTGGTATGTCTCATTACAAAAGACACTAATAGAGGCCTGTGTACAAGCAGCAAAGTTTGGAGACTGCTAATCTAGGGCGTATTTTAATTGCAGTGGTGAGAAATTTACTGTGTCTCAAGATAGCACAGTCCATTTTTAGATAACTATTTTGTAAGTTTTCTAGTATTTTCAGTTAAAATGTATTTCACTGTAGTGCTCATTCATTGGGTTCACTTCTACTACTTTATATCAAATAACCCATCCCTCCTTTCATGTCAGAGATAGTTTGATTACATTTAATGCAATGATTAAATTTAATTCAATGCATTTAAATACTGAGTCTCTCTTATGCCACTGAATGTTGGGGATATAATCCCCACCCCCATGACTTAATGTGCATTTCTGGAGATATTCAATAACAAGAATTACTTTATTGACATAAGGTCAGATCAAGGAAAAGGATGTAATTATATGAAGTGATGGATGTTAGCTAAATTTTGCAATATATACATATATCAAATTGTTCCTTAAATTAATATAATGCTATATGAAATTTTTTTTTTGTAAAAGAAGCCCTTTAATGTTTCAAACAAGAAGAACAGCCTTCTAGGGAGAGAGCAAAGCTCAGGTCTTAAAGTCCCCAAAGTGCAAGAGAATAAGGCATGCTCAGGAAGTGCCAGCAATTTAATAAATCTCAAGCAGATCAAGTGGTTAATGCTGAAATCCAATGTAGAATTAGATCAAGAAAGTCCCTGTCAGTAATGGTAAAAGTTGAGATTTTATATGTGGGATAATAAGTAACAGTTAAAGAAATTTAAATCTGGGAATGATATACTTAGTGTTTCAAGAAGTCTTTTCCAGTTATAGAGTGAGTAAAATGATTGGATATTCATAGGCCAAGGAGGTAAGTATTTGTGGTACTCAAAATATCTACCTAGGTTAGAACAGAATTGATAGTAGCATGGCATTGCTAGAGCTGTTAGTTCCATATCCAGAACTTTTGTGTGTGTGTTGGGAAGGGGTGGAATATGGGCACAGTTATTTACTTATAAGATCTTAAGACAAAGAAGTGAAAGTTCATTGATAAGATTGAGGATGTGGGAATAGTCACTTGTGAGTATTTCAAAAGACATAATGAGTGCCTTTGAGAAGTAAAATCAAGCAACAGGAGTTCAGAAGAGTATGATGATAAAGTATGAGTGAATCTATGGAAAAAACATAATTACAAGGACTAATGTTTTGCAAGGTACCAAGTTAAAGAGGGATATACAAGCCAGGTTGATAAAACTTGGCTTTAAAAAGTATGTATGGTATATGTGTGTATGGTATGTTGCATTAAAAAAGAAGCTATTAATAGAGGCTTGTATACAAGCAGTAAAGTTTGGAGAGTGCTAATCTAGGACATATTTTAGTTCTAGTGGTGAGAAACTTACTCCATCCCCTCAAAATTTCAACCCTCTCAAAACCTCCATCTCCTAGTAGGTGATACAATGCGGACCTTTTTAGAGGGAGTCATTGATAGCCAAAACTGATTATTCTTCTGAGACTGTCCTGTCCCAGTTGACCAAGCTGGCTGTACGCTAAAAACAACTGCACTGCCGAACAATTTCTTTGTGTTAAGCCCCTCTAGGCTAAAGAGCTCCAGTTCCTAACTCTTCTTTGTAGGATCTAAGACTATATCCTTTCATAAACTTGATTAGTCTTCACAAAAGAGATTACAGTTTGCTTATCGCCACACAGCAGTTTATAAAATTTATTTTTAATATATGCCATATTTGTTGCAAAAAATGGCTAAAATAGGTGATATTAAAGGATGTTAGAGAGAAAAATGAGAATATAGGACAAAGAATAGGTAAAAAAAAAAATAGAAGTCAGTAGTAAGGTTAAGAATATAAAATATATGCTGTTATAATCTTGCATAATTGATAAAACTAGGCTATAAACTTGGCTATACTATTCCCTACTGTACATAGTATTTGTGTGTGATGTGTACATGTGTTTGACATGTACATGTGTGTGAAGGTGTGCATGGGTATCTGGTCTTGATTTACAAAAAGAGAATAGTCAGAGAGCCATAAGGGCAGTCGTTTCTTGTGGCTCTATTAGAGAGTTACCCGAGAATGTTTAAAGGCTTTAATGTCATGGCCTTTTGTGATGAATCTATCATCTGTGATTTCTGTTCACCAAAAGTTTGCTAAAAGGCAGCCCAAGAGAATGATATATTAAGGCTGTCAAAGATCACAGCAATCACTCCAAAATCCATTTCTGAACATCTAAAACTGTGAAGTTTATGGAGATTTGGGAGCCCCCTGCCTCTTGAAAATTCTTCTCTGCAACTAATCATACCAAGATAAATTTTGTAAATGACACTACTGATCCCACACTCTGGCCAAGTCAATTATTCTAGATTAAAACAGTTCTGACATTGCATATGAATTAGATAATCTCACAGGTGCTCTGATCTGAAATCAGCAGTCCTGGTTGACTTTGGCCATGGTACCTGAACTGCTAAAGTAAGAAACCATCTTGGGTAGCTCATATCTTTTAATGAATCTAAATTAGGGCCATAATGACCCAAAGTAAATAAATAACAGATGTTGATTAAAAAATGAAGTAGGAGGAATGAACCAATTTTGTTATGATTTTTTCTTATATATCTTGACAGTATAGAAAAATGAAAGAAATACACAATTTCAAATACTACATAAAAGAAAGTAAATTTGTTCTTGAGTCTATATCTAAAAGTTTCACACCACAGAATTCCTCAATGATTATATGCTTTATCTTACATACTACAAAGATACAAATGAGAACTATATTTAAACCAAAGCAGAAAATAATTATTTGAAAAAGAATATGAAAAAGAAAATGTATGTATAAGTGAATCACTTTGCTGCTCAACAGAAATTAACATAATATTATAAATAAACTATACTTGAATTAAAAAGAAAAGATACATAAATATTGTAGGTGACTCACCAGGACACACAGAAGACATTTAATTGATGCTTCTTTATTCACCTAGGTATGTGCTTCCCTAAGGAATATACTTCTGCAGGAATGTACTTGGCATGTGCTACCTAAAATAACCTCCAATTTATAGCAAAAAGACATTAAAAGTTTCTGATAGACAGTGATTGCAATTGTTTTTAAAAAGACTTTGTAAAGGAAGGATTTTGCATTTAGACTGGGGACAAGCATCATTGTCGTCATCAAAAAAATAGTTTCATTATTTAGCTCTTTTTAAAATTTGCAATCTCTACTTCTATTTCTTTGGACTCTTCCTGTCTTAATCCTCTAGTCTTCCCACATTTTACTTATTCCCATCAGTTCAACCCTTTATCATTCTTTCTTGACCTATACAAGAAAGGCATGTTTAGTCATTAACAGTGAAGTGAAGTCACTCAGTCATGTCCGACTCTTTGTGACTCCATGGATTGTAGCCCACCAGGCTTCTCTATCCATGGGGTTTTCCAGGCAAGAATATTGGAGTGGGTTGCCATTTCTTTCTCCAGGGGATCTTTCCCACCCAGGGATCGAACTCAGGTCTCCTACATTGAAAGCAGACGCTTTACCCTCTTAGCCACCAGGGAAGTCATTAATACCTAAGTATAAATTAGTTATTACGAATTGCCTCTCAGGACAATGGTAAATTCAGATGATGATAATTTAAATTATATGCCTGATAGAGATATTTTATAACTGAGAGATATACAGAAGAATGGAACATACAAAATTTTACTACTGATAATAACATTTATTGAGAGTTACTATGTGAAGTTCTTATATGTTTTCCAAATAATATCCCATTTAAAATTCACAGCAGCCCTATGAAGTAAGGCTTATAACTGTCATCATAATACACATGGGGAAACTATGATAAATAGAAATTAACTAACTTTCCTATCTAGGTTTTAAGTATTTTTCTTTTATGTAAACCCAAGTTCTTCCTCTAACATTCAAACTTAGTCTAGCTTAAAAATGGCACCTTTAAAAGATGTATGTTACAATGTCTATATAAAAATCACAAAAGGAGGAAAATATATAGTAACATGGAATACTTATTTTTAAATTATAAATGTTTATCAGCTAATTTAAATCATCTTTGTAACAATGTAATCCTTAAACATATATATAATATAAAGTAAATTTATGTATAGTAACATATCCATTGCAGATGATTTAGAAAATGTATAAACATTTAACAATAAAAATGTTTTAATTATGAGCAATTTTAACAACCACAGGAAGCCACCACTTTTGGTGAATTTCTTTCTAACCATATATTTATAGCTTATGGTGAATGGTGTTGGATTCATGATCTCCAAAGGAGAGAATTTCACTTGAGGATCAAAGATGTGACTTCAGTCACTCAGAGCTGTGTGGCAAAAGATTTATTAGAGTAAAAAAGGGACAGAGAAAGCTCAGGACATAGACATCAGAAGGGAGCAGAGAGGGCCCCACTCACTAGTCTTATCAAGGCCTTATTATTCAGAAGGTTCTTAACAAGAAGTATGTCCTCAAGCAAGGTACACTGTTACATAACCATTAGTACAGAGTTTAAGGAAAACATATCCTTGAGTAAGATGAGTTGTTTTGTTGTGTAATCATTAGCTCTGGGCTTAAAGAAAGTTAGTCTTAGAAGAAATAGATTGTTGCCATAACGACTCAGAGCTTAAGAAAAAAATGTCTTATGTGACTAAGACAGGAGAAGGAAATGGCAGCCCACTCCAGTATTCTTGCCTAGAGAATCCTGTGGACGGAGGAGCCTGGTGGGCTGCTGTCCATAGGGTCACACAGAGTCAGACACAACTGAAGCATCTTAGCGTGCATGCATGCATTGGAGAAGGAAATGGTAGCCCACTCCAGGATTCTTGCCTGGAGAATCCCAGGGACAGAAGAGCCTGCTGGGCTGCCGTCTATGGGGTCGCACAGGGTCGGACACGACTGAAGTGACTTAGCAGCAGTAGCAGTGACTAAGACAAAACAAGGTAAACAACAACAGCAAACAGTTTGTTCTTTTCTCCATCTGGGGGGCACCAGATTCCTTATCAACCTAAGAAGTGATTCTCTCCATACACATGCACATATAAGTATTTTCTTTTACTTACTGTGTCAATTCTGACAGTCTGATAATATTCATTCCATTCTACCATTCATATGCACTGGCCCAGACACTGAAAAGCCAGATCTCTATAAGATCTGTTCAAATAGGTAAGAATGCTTTCTCCACAGTGTATTATAATTAACAGTGACCCACAGATACTCTATTTTCTTTGTCACTGCCATAAAGGAGACTTTTTACTGATTCTTCTCCCCTACAAATAGCTAAGTTTTAGAAACTGATATTGTCTGTTAGTTATCTTTGAAATCCACTTAGCACCAAAGAACAATGTTTTCTATGCTGCGGGAGTCAGACTGCATAGATTAAATTAAACTAAGAATACACTGAAGACTGAAGAGCAGATCACGTCTTTTAAAACTTAAACATTTAACCAATCCACACTTGTAAGAGTTTTAAATAAGTATGACAGCAAAATTAATTTGGAACCAAATAAGACAGTACATTATTTTTATATTGCTAAGTTTATTCAGCAAAGTCTCATCAGGAATATTAACATCATCTCCTAGTCTTGTGCATTTATTATTATGTGTGTCCATTGATATTTACAGAGTAGTCTTGAGTGAACTTCTTAAGTTTATGAAAATAAGATCCATTTTTATAGCTTTTATGCCTTACTGAAAGAAACACACTTGAATTATTTCTAAGTATACAATAACTTGATGGGTTTATGGAATATTGGAGCACATCATTATCTATTTTGTATGTCCCTAGGTTCTAAAAGGCTATTCCCCTTGCATTCTCTGGAATTTGCTGAGCAAGCTAGTTGATTTAATTTGGACACTTTAAAATCAAGAATGCTATGCCTTCTATCTCATGTTACCTGAGGGAGCATTTTACACATTGTTTCCCCATATATTCATTAAAACGATAAATTACTCAAGTGGTGTATATGAAGAATTATTTATGGTAGCAGGGCACACCTGGGATCTGGTATATAGGAATATAAGGTAATAACATAAATCAGTTCATCACTGGTATGTAACATTACCTCTCTGTCCATTGAAATCAGCCTGGGGAAAAGCACAGTGAGGTTTATGTATATATATATATATATTTTTATATTTCCATATAGTTTATCTCAGATTACTTTTAAGTTCTTAGAAAGGAAATAGTAGTAAAACTTTTTAATATAGGCCCAGAAAATATATTTATACTTTTCAAAGTGTTTTTTTAAGTAATTCTTTGAAACCACCTTCAATGTAAATTTATGTTAAACATTAAAAATTATAAGAATTATATAAACATTTACTTTATTACTGCTAAACACAGGTTTCATAAATTTTATTTTTGAGACAAACTGATATTTAATATAAAATTTAGTTTGACTTAATTTAGTATAGAAGGTATTTATTTTTACATGTTACTGTATGAAATAGGTGTTGTATATTTTGATATAAACCTCTCCAACATGTTTGCAGGTGTCATGTGAAATATTTTTTTTAAATTGTAAGAAGTTTCACCTTTATCTATGAATCAAATTATTTGGATGGCATAGTTGTATATTAGGTAATTTTTTTTACATTAGGTAATTTTAAAACTAATCTTTCTAGAGGTCATATATTAAACATGAAAAAGATACAACTAGAGAATTTTATCTTTTGACTTTGAGAAAAAAAAATTCAGCCTCTATATAACATAAGAACAATAGGTAATAAATAAAAAAGTGGGCTAGATTTATCATGTTTTTCATTCTCTTCCAGGCCTACAGGCAATGATTATAAATCTGTGAATCAGAGAAACACTGCAGAAATTTCAATACCTTAATTTTCAATATTGTTTATTAGTAAAGATTAAACTTTAAATGATTGTTAGTTGGTCATTTCTAAAATGACTGTCAAATGTTTTTGCTCTAACTAGTGTAGCTAATGCAAAAGCAATAAAATACTACCCAATATACAACTTGCATTTATAAGTCATACATTTGCCCATCTAACTAAAAGATACCCATGGTCCCCTTCAGCCTTGGGGTTCCTGAATAGCTGGATGTAATTTATAAAGAAAAAGACAAAAGCCTTTTAAATTTTACCTCATGATCTAGAGATGGTGATGAGAGAAATATAGAGGTTCCACAACTCTTAAAAAGCTATAAACCATTGTGTCCGCTTTAACATTTATCAATTTTTAACCACTGCTACAAGGCTTCCAGCAATCAATTATTCCCTGACTCAATGAGGGACTTGAAGCTACACCAGATAAACCAGAAATCAATTTTACTGCCTTGTGGCTTATTTCTAAACATGTTTCTTTTTACCACATCTAAAACAAACAAAGCCTGAATTTTACTGGTTCTGTGACAATTATTTTTAAAACACACACAAAAAGGAAACATTTTAAAATGAATGGAAAGGATACTTTTAGATTCAGACAGCCTCCTTCCATTTTTCTTTTCTCAAACTAATAAAGTTGAGGACAGAAATAATTTTTCTTTTCTGCTTTGCATGAAACTGATTTGTAATTGTTGAAAACTTTATTTCAGTTAAGCCACTATCTTTTTCCATTCCATTTCTGTTGGATTGATGTCAGATAACGCATGGAAGGATACTTGTTAGGTAGAGAGAACTATTTAGCATCTTCTCTTCCATAGCCACTGGGACCAAGTGATCACAAGCCTCTTATTTTTCATTCTCTTATATATTAGTTCTATTGGAATTGTTTTCTAACTTTTCAATCATAGCCCTTTGGTCCCCAATATACAACATTTCCACACAATTCAATCACCAGAACAGTATACTATATATATATTTCAGAAAACCTTCAAACTGGTCAAGAAAGTAAGGGATAGGTTAGGGTAATAGTTTGGAAATGATATTGAGAGAATATTTTAAAATAAAAGAAATAAAATTTTTGATTTAAATTTCAATGAAAATGTTTAAGTACTGCCTTAAGTATTTTGAATACACAGCTATTATAAATGTGGGCTCTGGGTTAACCAAAGAAAAAGTATAAAATGTGATTTCTATACATATTATATTTACCCAAGGGTAATTATTCGGAGAAGGCAATGGCACCCCACTCCAGTACTCTTGCCTGGAAAATCCCATGGATGGAGGAGCCTGGTGGGCTGCAGTCCATGGGGTCACTAAGAGTCGGACACGATTGAGCGACTTCACCTTCACTTTTCACTTTCATGCATTGGAGAAGGAAATGGCAACCCACTCCAGTGTCCTTGCCTGGAGAATCCCAGGAACTGGGGAGCCTGGTGGGCTTCTGTCTATGGGGTCGCACAGAGTCGGACACGACTGAAGTGACGATGCAGCAGCAGCAGCAAGGATAATTACTGGACTTCCCTGGTGGCTCAGAGGTTAAAGCATCAGCTTGCGATGCGGGAGACCCGGGTTTGATCCCTGGGTCAGGAAGATCCCCTGGAGAAGGAAATGGCAACCCACTCCAGTATTCTTGCCTGGAGAATCCCATGGACGCAGGAGACTGGTAGGCTACAGTCCACAGGGTCACAAAGAGTCGGACACAACTGAGGGACTTCACTTTCAAGGGTAATTAATCTGCTTTTCAAGAGAATATATTATTTTCAGAAAGCTATTAATGAACATTTTAAAATATATAGTTAGAAAATTGAAAGATTCTAAGAAAAAAATGTAGACCCTGAAAAGAGTATCCAGGGAGGCAGGTGGAAAACGTGTTAACCTAACTTTTGTTAACCTAACTTTGGAAATGAGTGAAATACATAAGAGTAAAGACAAAGTAAATTGAATGTAAGCACTGTACTTTAGTTAATAAAACTGCTTCCCACTTGGGTTAACATTTCTGATATCACAGAATTGATACTGTTAAGTAAATAAATGGTGAATGTTGGAAGCCACGTTTCTCACTGTTAGATTCAGAGGTGACAGAGTGCAAAGCAGAAGACTAGAATGATCTTCTGGTAATAGATAAGCAAAAGTAATTTTGGAAACATCAGTATAAATTCATATTTACTCTAATAAGGATACAAATAGTTATATATAGAATGTATATATATGTATATGTTTGTATGTGTGTGTGCATAAGGATTATTATACATACCTATTTTTTCTTTGCTTTGTTAACTGAGAAGGCCTAAAGTAACAATACTCTAATCAATATGAACATATACAGCACCCATTGTTTGATTTCTAAAATCATTCTACAATATAAGGATCTAAGGCTTCTCGGGAAAATGTCTCGTTCTAGTTCTAGGGCAGGAACACGAGATGAACACAAAACATCTTGTAGTGTCAAGAAAGTAGGAAAGTACTCAAAAAGAACAAAGCTCACATTGATGGAACATGTCAGTGGAGCACAGAAATGAATGAGAGAGTAAAGTAATTAGCCTCCAGCTAATAAAAATAAAAAAAAAAGAATGTATATATTTATTAAAAAAAAAAAAAAAGAAATGAATGAATGAGAGAGCTCCCAATGGCAGAAGTGGGAACAATTTGAGCAACAAGATAGAGTAGTTTTATAAAATAATGACTGAATACATTAATAAATGTTGGAGAAAGGGCAAGTTTTCCATATGGAATTCCAACAGACTTATGTTTATTCTTTGTTCTTAAGTGGGAGTCTAACTCTCCACTCCTGAGATGAGGGCTGAGTGTAGCGTTGACTTCCTTCTGTAGAGTTTGCTATTGGAAGGTGAAAGTTAAATGGTAATTTTACAGGGCACAGCAGTTAACTGCATGATACTAGCAATTACTTTATGAAGATCATTTAGCTATGACATTTGAAAAACTGATCCAAAGAGAAATCTTTCCAGGAATTCCCTTCTTTGCCACATTCTAGTTTCACAGGTTCTGCTCATTTTATAGCCTCCTTAATAAAAGGGTATGAAGAGTTTATTTTTCCAGTTAATGTGTAATGGGAAAAGCAATGAATCAGAGTCTTTGAATTAGGCTCTGTCTTGTCCTAGATCAGTGATTTAGAATAAAGTCTTGCCTTCCTCCATCAATGAGGAAAAAAAAGAAAATATAAGAATTACAAGCTTTATTCTTCTTTTAACTTCACTGCTTTATGTATTTGGGGAAAAAGATTTTAGATACGTATGTTAGTAACAAAAGATGAATTACGCATATGAATTTGAGTAAACTCCGGGAGTTGGTGATGAACAGGGAGGCCTGGCGTGCTGTGATTCATGGGGTCGCAAAGAGTCGGACACAACTGAGCGACTGTACTGAACTGAACTGAATATCTTCTCATCAGTGTTATATGATAGAGTGACTTCACTATTTATGGGTTTGATAAGACAGTACTTAATGTCATAAACTAACATATACAATACATTTAATTTACTAGGATCAAAATTGATATAATTACTGATGCTCATTTTGCAATAATTTTGGCACCATACTTGCTGAATAAATCAAAAGTTTCTTCCAGGTGATAAACAATTTACCCATGCCTAAAATTCTTAAACAAATGGGAATGCCAGACCACCTTACCTGCCTCCTGAGAAATCTGTACACAGGCCAAGAAGCAATAGTTAGAACCAGACAAGGAGCAACAGACTGGTTCCAAATCAGGAAAGGCATACGTCAAGGCTGTGTATTGTCACCCTGCTTATTTCACTTATATGCAGAATACATCATGAAAAATGCCAAGCTGGATGAAGCACAAGCTGGAATCAAGATTGCCAGGAGAAATATCAATAACCTCAGATATGCAGATGACACCACCCTTATGGCAGAGAGTGAAGAGGAACTACAGAGCCTCTTGATGAAAGTGAAAGAGGACATTGAAAATGCTGGCTTAAAACTCAACATTCAGAAAACTAAGATCATGACATCTGGTTTTATCCCTTCATCAATAGATGGGGTAACAATGGAAACAGTGACAGACTTTATTTCCTAGGGCTCTGAAATCACTGCAGATGGTGACTGCAACCATGAAATTAAAAGATGCTTGCTCCTTGGAAGAAAAGCTATGACCAACCATGACAGCATATTAAAAAGCAAAGACATTACATTGCCAACAAAGGTCCATCTAGTCAAAGCAATGGTTTTTCCAGTAGTCATGTATGGATGTGAGAGTTGGACTATAAAGAAAGCTGAGCGATGAAGAATTGATGGTTTTGAACTGTGCAGTTGGAGAAGACTCTTGAGAGTCCCTTGGACTGCAAGGAGATCCAACCAGTCCATCCTAAAGGAAATCAGTATTGAATATTCATTGGAAGGACAGATGCTAAAGCTGAAACTTCAATACTTTGGCCACCTGATGTAAAGAGCTGACTCCTTAGGAAAGACTCTGATGCAGGGAAAGATTGAAGGCAGGAGGAGAAGGGGATGACACATGAGACGGTTGGATGGAATCACAGACTCAATGGACATAAGTTCATGGTAAGGAGTTGGTGATGGACAGGGAAGCCTGGCCTACTGCAGTCCATGGGATCTCAAAGAGCTGGACACGACTGAGCAACTGAACTGAACTGAAATGAATGTTCAGAAATATGATTATATTTAAAAATATAATAAGGTATCATAAAAATAGAATACACATAAGCATAATATTATACATAAAAACTTGAGGAGACTGTGACATTAATGTCATTCATTGCTGAGTGACATTAACACAATATTTATTAAATATAATAATCAATGTAACATCCTGGAAACTTTATAATTAAGTAAAAGATTAGAGCTTGGATTTGTCATATTATAAAAAACATTTTATTTCTTGAAAAGAAATAAGAGAAAATCCTATATTACAGATGGAAAAAACCACCCAAACAACACTAGCAAGCCAAAGCTATATCAAAAGCCTTTAATGTCCAATTATTACTTTGACTTACTTTACAACTTTTACATATTAATATTTAAGTGATACAACTCTCAACATGGTGCAAACATCATAGAACTGTAGTGATAAAAATATATCTACTCCTCATAGTATTTATTTTCTCAGTAAAGTGAGAGTACAATGCATATGACATAGTTTGATAAAAGGAATCAAAATAGGCAATTGGTAATATGTAGTTACTGCAAATGGTAATATGATGTGCCTGAACAGAACTTATACACAAAGCATGTTAATCTTCATAATTCTCATTTATTGAAAAACATCTCCATTGGCTACAATATGTTAACACTCAGTAGTTACCAATGAGAGCTCTTTTGATACTTTGGAACATATATACATATATTTATGAGTCAAGAAGTTTATTTATTTAGTGTCCTGAGGGTGGTGTTCACTGACATTTCTTATTAAAAATGTCCCCCCGAGATATGCATGAGCAATGTATATAAACTACAATAAGACACTGACTTATCTGTAGTAAATTTACATAAATTCAGTAAATAAATGAAGTGCTACTGATTTCTTAAGCATTAGACTATAATGATGTCTTGACTAGTCCATAAGAGTCATATAGACTTTCATTTAAGAAGTGACTTAAATATTAAGTGTTCTACAGGGTCCCACTATCTATCTTTTCTCTGTTTATTCTGAACATACTATATAGGATGATTCAATTCTATATCCATGGCTTTTAATATGCCCAAATATTTATATTTAATATTTACATATATCAAACATTTAGACCTTTCTGACTTTCTGGATATATCCATCTCATTTTTTCACTCAAAACACATTAAAATCAACGTAGGCAAACTCAAACAAATTATTCACTTCCTTACACCAAGAGAAGCTTGCTTATCCTTTAATTATTACTGAAACTTAGGTGTCGTGGAAAAGTAGATGATTTAAGGTTTGGGGAAAAGAAAATATAATTTAAGCTCCTAGAATATACTGCTGTGCCAGAAAGCTAAAAACTGTTCAAATGCTGATGGAACTTTTAACAAGGAGAACAGAGTATTTTGCATTTAGTTAGCAGTTGGTAGTTTGGGGCTTACAATAGTGTTTTTGCAGAAAAAAATTGTTTTAAAAAATTAAGTCACAGGGAAAAATATTAATTTAAAACTTGCAGTAAGCCAATGAAGTAGCAAGATCCAAAGAAGCTACAAAGAAGGAGAGGGCCTCAAAACTTGAGATTACTTCAGTCACTTTTATCTGAGCAGTATTTGCTGATTCGAGCAATCATCTGAAAATTTTTACTTAATTCCAGTGAGAGAGGTCCATAGCCACAGAAACCAAAATAATATTTATCATAAACTTGGATATCATCAAGAACTTAACTACAAGTTTTTACAGGGCAATAGCCACATTCTAAGTTGGTGTAGACTAGGAGATGAAAAACATAAGTGAGAAATCCCTAATGCATATGGTATTATTTTAAACAATGTCCTGAGTAAAATATCTAAATTGAAACCTGCTAAGAATATGTCATAAAAGATAATGGTTTGAAACCCTGGGGGAGGGAAAAATGAAACAGAGACAGTCTTATCAAGATGGCAATAAACTTCAAATCAGCCTCATCTTTGATTAACATTATCAGACATTGAAGGAAAGGAAGAACCTCAGAAGGAATATAACATCATCAAGGCTCCCTAAAATGTACATGCACAACATCCACTATTCAATAAAAATTTGAAAGGTCTACCCAAGAATTTAAAAAATGCATTCATAAAATGATAATTAGAAAAGAGAAACTGATTTATAGGAAATTTAGAGAGTGGAATTAGATGAAAAGGGTTGTAAAATAATATCATTGATATATCCAGGAAGGGGCATCCCTCGTGGCTCAGGGGCAAAGAATCTGCCTGCAATACAAGAGACTCAGATTTGACCCCTAAGCCAGGAAGATCCCCTGAGAAGGGAATGACCACCCACTCTGATATTCTTGCCTGAAAAATCCCGTGGGTGGAGGAGTCTGATGTGCTACAATCCATGGGGTCGCAAGAGAGTCAGATACGACTCAGCAACTAAGTATACACTAAGTATATCCAGGAAAACACTCAAGGTTGGACAGAGCAGTTAGGATGATAATAAATCAACAAATTAACCTGGGGAAATCAAATGGACATTCAATAACTGATAAATTAAATATGTGAAATTTAAAACATTATAAAGGGATAAAAAGCAGATTATAAACAAACGAAGATAGGATTGGTCAACATTACTCTGATTTCAAAATGCAGGCAAAGAAATTACAAGAGGAAAAGGACAGGAAAGTATCCTGTATTAATATTAAATCCAATAATCTAAAACAAGAAGAAGTGGAATTTGTCTCAAGAATAAAGGTTGGGATAACATCTAAAAATCAATATAATTTTCAATATTAATTGAATGAAAAAAGAAAAAGATCATGTAATCCTATCAAGAGATACACAAACTGTGACAACAAATTTAATATTCATTCCTGTTAAAATCTCAGCAAATTAAAAATATAAGAATGCTTCCTAAAATCATAAAGTATATTTAAGAAAATGATTTTTCCAGTAGTCAGGTATGGATGTGAGAGTTGGACCATAAAGAAAACTGAGCATGGAAGAATTGATGGTTTTGAACCATCAATTATTCAAAGTTGTAAAGATGGTTTCGAAGTCCATGGGATTTTTCCAGGCAAGAATACTGGAGTGGGTTGCCATTTCCTTCTCCAGGAGATCTTCCCAACCCAGGGATTGAGCCCGGGTCTCCCGCATTGTAGGCAGATGCTTCACCATCTGAGACACTAGGGAAGTCACTCACTGAAGCTCCAATATTTTGGCCACCTGATGCGAAGAACTGACTTATTGGAAAAGACCCTGATGCTGGAAAAGATTGAAGGCAGGAGGAGAAGGGGACAAAAGAGGATGAGATGGTTGGATAGCATCATCAACTCAATGGACATGAGTTTGAGCAAGCTCTGGGAGTTGGTGATGGACAGGGAAGCCTGGCGTGCTGTAGTCCATGGGGTTGCAAATAGTCTGAAACGACTGAGGAACTGAACTGACTTACTGATCTAAGAAAAACCTATAACTTACATCATACAGGGAGATAGCACATCTGTTCTCACCACTTCCATTCAACACTGTAATTTTAGCTAGTGTGATAAGGCACGAAAACAAGATAAAAAGCCTTAAGAAAGACTGAAATCAAAACTACCTTATTTCTAAGCTATTAGAACTGATACGTGGACTTAGCTAGGTGTTAGGGTATAAAATTAATATAAAAATCAACTCTATTTCTATGTACCAGCAAGAAGCATTTCAAAATTAAAATTTTAAAAAGTACAATATGCAGTAGCATTCTTAGATATTAACTATGCAGGGAAAAAGATGTAAAAAGATGACATGGAAAATTATAAAATATTGCAATGAGAAAGTAAAGAGCTAAACACTGAGTTATACTTGCATATGGATCAGAAGACAACAGTGTTTTTAAGATGTCAAGACTGCTCAAATTGATCAACATAATCTAACATAAATTTAAACTAAAATTCTCAGTATAAATTAAACTAAATGCAAAATCACCTCCATCAGGATGGCTAAAGAAAAACTAAAATACAATGTTGGTGACAATGTAATTTAATTAAAACTCTTATGTTCTGTTGGAAACACTCTGAAAAATGTTTGGTTATTATTGTATTGTTGTTATTTAGTTGCTAAATCGTGTCTGACACTTTGCAACCACATGAACCGTAGCCCACCAGGCTCCTCTGTTCATGGGATTCTTCAGGCAAGAATACTGGAGTGAGTAGCCATTTCCTTCTCCCGAGGGTCTTCCCAACCCAGGTCTCCTGCATTGCAAGTGGATTCTCTGTCACCTGAGCCACCAGGGAAGCTCCGTATTTAATAGATTAGACTATCCCAATTAAAATGACTGAACTACTGCATGAAACATTATGAATCTCACCAATACAATGTTGTGATTGAAGGCATACAAAAGAATCAATCTACTTTGTATAATTGCATCTATTAAAATGTTAAAAAGAAGTGAAAGCAAATCTATGACATTCAAAGTTAGGAAAATACAGTGATAATTGTAGCGTTTCCTTCCAAATTTATTTGGTATCAAACAAATGAGCATTGTTGAAGAGTAATACAATGTAACATTTTCCATAAGTAAACCCTGTGTCTTATTCCATCAGGATCTCTGTTATCAGGTCAACTTTACTTAAAAATAATGTAGAAACAAGGAGTCTACACCAAAGTTAATATCCATTGCAATATGTAGGTAAATAACATGCAAACTGGAATATTTTTCATAAAATAATCACTACTTTATTCTTATTAATGATGCAAATTTGGGATGAAGAGTAAAAATTGCAGCTAAACACTTTATTTAAGGTTCATAATTTAATTGAGTAGATTTTTATAATTCATAAGACCTTTCCAGGTAAATATGACAAATAAAAATTTAAAGATATTCACTCTTTAACAGTGATATTTTTCCCTTCCATTTGAATGATCAGGGGAGAAGAGACTGTTTTAAGTGATACATTAGTAAGTCCACCTCTCCATATTATTCCTAGAAAGTTATAAGATGGTAGTGCACATTTCTTATTTGCTTTATGACCATATAAAAAAGAAGAAGAAGAAGAAAACATCTGTTTTTTAAAGAAAACCTGGTACTAACAAGAGCTCTGAACAAATATTTACTATAGTTGTGAATGCTGAATGTATTTTCATGTGTTTTTCATATATGAGAGGGGTAATCAATGGTCTGATGTTTCCTTCTGCATTGAAATTAGAGCATGAAGTGAATTGTCTCCTTTTCTAGTTAGCATTTATATTGGATCAATCTCAGCTTAATCATTTGTATACAATCATTTGCATGCTCCTTCTCTTACATCTCTGAAAGGTCAGCATGCATTACTGTTTTGCCTTGACAGTGGAGGTTACTAAAATACACTAAGAATACAGAAGCTTATCAATGATCTCCAAAAGCCATTAAATTCAGCAGCTCCAACACAGAAAGCCTAATTTGCCTGCATACCAACTACATCTTATCATACTTTTTCTTAACCCTTTAGTCATCTTCCCAGCTTTTTATTACTCCCAATACTCAACTCAGTTCAACTCATGAAGACTTTGCTGAACTGTCACTCAGCGCCAGTAATATGTAGCTTATCTGAGAGACATCATTATCTCATAATACGGCACGCAGGCTTTTGATTGCTCCATGAATGGATGAGTAAATGAATGAATTTAAATGTACATAATTGGATACCTAATCCAATTTTAAAATGATACAAAATCTAGCTGAAAAGGAAACGAAAAAATATAAAAAACAATGAATATAAGCTCTAAAGTAACTTATCTGTTAGATTATAACCTCCAAGAAAGTAGACAGTGTATCTATTTTCCTCTACTTTGTTGCTGCTGTTCAGTCCCTGTCATGTGTGATTCTTTGTGACCTGATGGACTAGCACGCCAGGCTCCTCTGTCCTCCATTGTCTCCTGGAGTTTGGTCAAACCCATATCCACTGAGTAGGTGGTGCTATCTATCCATCTCACCCTCACCTCGTCGTCTCTTTTTGTCTTCAGTCTTTCCCAGCATCAGGTTCTTTTCCAGGGAGTCAGCTCGACTGAAGTACTGAAGCTTCAACTTCAGCAACAGTCCTTCCAATGAATATTCAGGGTTGATTTCCTTTAGAATTGACTGGTTTCTTCTCCTTGCAGTCCAAGGGACTCTCAAGAGTCTTTTCCAGTTTGAAGGCACTTCTCCAAAAACATCAATTCTTTGCCTTTCATTCTTTATGGACGAACTCTCACATCTGTACATGACTACTGGAAAAAACACAGATTTCACTATACAGACTTTTGTCAGAAAAGTGATACCTCTGCTTTTTAATATGATGTCTAGGGTTGTCATAGCTTCCCTTCCAAGGAGCAAGCACCCTTTAATTTCATGGCTGCAGTCACTGTCTGCAGTGATTTTGCAGCCCAAGAAAATGAAATCAAATCAGTCACTTATAAAACTATACCTTACATAGATAAAGAACATTCTTAAAATATATGTTGGTATAGCCACATAGCTGGTCTCCTTACTTATGCTCTAGCTTGAAAAGTATTCTCAAAACAAAAGTCAGAGTGATTATTTAGAAATATAGATCAGATTATGGCACTCTGCCCCAAATCTTTCCCTGTTTTCCCATCTCACAGAAAACATTAACTTGAAGTACTTACAATGGTTTCAAATTACCCAATCCCTGACCCCTGAAATTCTCCAACTTTCTTTCTCATCTACCTACTTTGCTCCAGTCATTCTCACCTCCTCAAGTTTTGTTTGTTTGTTTGTTTTGTTTTTAATGCCAAGAAACTTCCTGTTTCAGGACCTTTAGACTTGTTACTCCCTGGGCCTAATATTGAAAGAATTTCTCCCTCATTTCCTCCTAATTACATTATATTAGCAAGACTCTCCTTAGTCAACTTATATTAAATTCCTCTTACTGAGCCTCTGCCATTTCCTCTTATTTTTCTCCACAGCAATGACCACCATTTAAAAATATTTTAACCCACTTATTTACTTATTCTCTCTCTTTCCTGCTAGAAAGCAAGCCACAAGCGGGGATAGATATGGCTTTTTTGTTTCAGTATTATATAGATTATATCTCACATATTCCTGGTATGTAGCATGTGCTCAATAAATAAGAAAATGAAAGATCAGTAATGTATTAGACAATGAAGTAAAAACCAAACATTATGCCAACAACAGCAGAAACATAATTTTACAGTGAAGAAAATAAGTATGATATACTACCAAATGAGATAGTATTCATTTATAAATAATCATGTTATCAAAAAAAAAATAATCATGTTATCAAAATAAGTCCCTCTTCCATTAATGGCATGGGTTGGGGTGATGATGCATCACAAAAAATACAGCCTGTCCTAAAAAGCCTACCCCATGTCAAGGCATATATTAAGTTTTTAATACTTAAAAATACCTTAGTGATTATATTTTTCTCTAAGCAATAAAGAATAAAGGATGCACCAGGAAGAAAAGCAGTAATAGAAGAATCCATAGGAGAGGTATGGATATATACCTCTATATATACATCAATTGGGTCAGGATGATCTCCTGGAGGAGGAAATGGCAACCCACTCCAGTATTCTTGCTTGGAAAATCCCATGGACAGGGGAGCCTGGCAGGCTATAGTCCATGGGGTCACAAAGAGTTGGACATGACTTAGCAAGTACACAGATATCTCAAATATATATTTGAGGATAATATCAGGGGAAAAAACCAAATGGGACTAAACCAAATCAAAATCTTCAATATTAAATTTTTACATATCATTTTGCTTATTAGTTCCCTACAATTTCCAAAAAGATAAATAAGAGTTCAATAATATGTGCTGTAGTTAAAACAAACTTTTACATGAAGTTCATGGAATTCCTTATTTTTATGTATCTCCACTGATTTATAACACTTTATAAAAATCTGTCGAAAGGAGTTTCAAAACTTGCATTGTTACATATTCGTAACCAGTTTTAACAAATTTATACTAATTCAACTTCTGCACTGAATTTTTTTTCAATTAAAAGTTACTGATTCCATGATACACAAAAGAGACAGGATGAATACACAGTACAATTAATTTTAACACAATGTCTCTTATTCTACAAGTTTCCCTATTCAAAATTACATTCTCTAAACTACTGAGCTTTTCATGTAACTTCTTGTAAAATCTTTTTTTCATATTATTATGTTCTATAACCAGAATATTTGTAATGTTTTGGCCTTCCTGGACATCTGAAAAAAATCAATAAAGCTTATAGAATAATTAGCTGAACAGGATTGCAGACATCTAGCACCCTTGGCCTCACTCACAAATTTGATAATGAAAAAATCCACAAAGTTATGCAAAATCTTCCTTAATGTAAATCATTGGTAGAGAAAAGACTGAAAAAAAAGAGAATGAAGAGGTATAAATGTACTGCAATAATGCAAGCAATAAATGTGGAGTCTATGCTATGTAGTCAATATAGGAAGGGGAAGAAGGCATGCAAGTAGTTGAAATATTTTGGTATTTATTATATACCTGTTTTGCAACATAGAGACCTGAAATTATTGAAGACATGTTTTGTCTCAAAGGTCCTCATCCTTCCCAGATTCTTTTCTCTGTCTGCCACTCTGCTCTTCACATGTCATATATTAAATATTCTCCCTCCTTTGTCTACCCTATTTTTCCAGCCTAAATTTACTCTTCCTTGCTTCTTCTAAATATTCACAGTTGATTCTCTCATTGTGCCCAATAGTCTATCTCCTTCCATTATCATTCTCCAAATCAGCGCTGTTCAGAGTGGCTAAATTCCACTAACTTTGGGGTCTTTCTCTGTCCTTTTCACTCCTAATCTGTTGACAATATTTGACACCTTCATATTTTTACTGCTCTGTTTTTATTCAATTTTTCTCCTCTCATGTTCACTGTGACACTTTGCCTTTATATTATTCAAATTGTCAGAAGGATAAAAAACCCTGCATTCTTTCTAAACGTTCTCTTTTTCATACTCACCAAACTTTTATGTCCTCAAGATTTTTATCATCTCCTGTGTATCATCACTTCCACTCAGGTCTTTTCATCCTTCTTCTTCCCTATTTTTCTATTCCCTTTCTTTTTCCTTCTTTTCCCTTCTTTTTTCCTTCCCTTCCCTTCTATCCCATTTCCATTCTTTCCCCTTCCCTCCTCTTCTTTTGTCTCTCTAAACTAAATTAGGTTTGGGAAGATCCCCTGGAGGAGGGCATGGCAATATACTCCAGTACTCTTGCCTGGGAAATCCCATGGATAGAGGAGTCTGGAGGGCTACAGTCCATAGGGTTGCAAAAAGTTGGACACAACTGAAGTGACTGAGCGTGTACACATGCATACTAAATTATTTGTCAAATCTCCTTCAAGTATAGATAGTTCAAGTTCAATATAGATAATTCTCTTAATACTTAATATTGTATTTTAGCTTCAGTCCTATGAGGCATTTATACCTCCTTAATCATGGACAAATATAAAATCTAACAAGGAGTGAACAAATGCTCTGCCTCATAAAACTTCACTGGCCCCCTCCAGTTCTCTTAAAAACACTACTATTGAAAAAAAAACCCACAAAACACTACTATTGCCCTATCATTGTTGTGCTTAGTTGCTCAGTCATGTCCGACTCTTTGCAACCCCATAGACTGTAGCCTGCCAGGCTCCTCTGTCCTTGGGAATTTTCTAGGCAAGAATACTGGTGTGATGTGCCATGCCCCCCTCCAGGCCTATCATTGTTAAAATGCTCCAAAATAAAGTCAGAGTCCTCTTTTCCACTGATGCCTACATGTGGCATTTAAGACCTCCATATTCCATTTTGGAGCCCAAAAAAATTGGGCTCCAAAATCACTGCAGATGGTGATTGCAGCCATGAAATTAAAAGACGCTTACTCCTTGGAAGGAAAGTTATGACCAACCTAGATAGCATATTAAAAAGCAGAGACATTACTTTGCCAACAAAGGTCCGTCTAGTCAAGGATATGGTTTTTCCAGTGGTCACGTGTGGATGTGAGAGTTGGACTGTGAAGAAAGCTGAGTGCCGAAGAATTGATGCTTTTGAACTGTGGTGTTGTAGAAGACTCTTGAGAGTCCCTTGGACTGCTAGGAGATCCAACCCGTCCATCCTAAAGGAGATCAGTCCTGGGTGTTCACTGGAAGGACTGATGCTGAAGCTGAAACTCCAATACTTTGGCCACCTCATGCGAAGAGTTGACTCATTGGAAAAGACCCTGATGCTGGGAGGGATTGGGGGCAGGAGGAGAAGGGGCCGACAGAGGATGAGATGACTGGATGGTATCACTGACTCGGTGTACATGAGTTTGAGTAAAGTCCGGGAGTTGGTGATGGACAGGGAGGCCTGGCATGCTGCGATTCATGGGGTCACAGAGAGGCGGACATGACTGAGCAACTGAACTGAAGTGAAATGATTCCATTTTACTTCTTTCTTTACTTTGCTAACTTGATTTTATCACCTCTAGCTTGGCATTTTGTAATATTTGTTGTTCAGTCACTAAGTCATGTCCAATTCTTTGAGACCCCGTGGACTGCTTCATGCCAGTCTCTTCTGTCTTCCACTACCTCCAGGAGTTTCCTCAAAATTATGCCCATGTTATAAAATACTCAACTAATTTTCCTGTTTTTAGACATGCCTAATTCAAAATCATTTTATTTTCAACTATCGAAATATATCAGGAAACCTCTCTACATAGAATTGTTTAAGGCCTCTCCACAGACAAATGAAAGCCGCATTCTAACTGTGATATTTAAAGTGTTTTTTGCATGCAGTTACTATTTCACTGTAGTTCAATTCATGTGAAATGTTATTACATTTCCTACATGACCCATCAGGCAATATTTTAAAGGCAATAACATCTCGTTTACTTCATAGCCCACTGATGAAGTGAAGTGAAGTCGCTCAGTCGTGTCCGACTCTTTGCCACCCCATGGACTGTAGCCTACCAGGATCCTCAGTCCATGGGATTTTCCAGGCAAGAATACTGGAGTGAGTTGCCATTTCCTTCTCCAGGGGGTCTTCCCAACCCAGGGATCGAACTCAGGTCTCCCGCATTGTAGGCAGACACTTTACCGTTTGAGCTACCAGGGAAAGACATGGTTTAATCAGACTCCTGGCATCTAATCAGTCTATTAGTGACCTCTTATTTCCAAAGAAAATTTCCCCCAAGGAGAACAGCCAATTACTCGTTAAAGATCATCATCATCATTATAATCATTATCTTCAGCCCAAGATTAATCAGAGAACTAAAAACATAGGAAAATTATTAAGGAAGAAAACAAAACAAAACCAAAGGCCCATGTTTTGTCTCACTACCTTTTCTTAATCGGCTTTCATTTTCAGCAAGATCCATTGCTCCCATTTCCAGGCAAATGGGAACAGTAAAATGGTATAGTGGCATTGCACTGTTATCTGTTTTAATACTTCTTATCTGGGATGATTTTAAAATGTAGGCTCCAATTCAGTAGTTTTGAGGAGGGGCCTGGATTCAACATTTCTAAAAAACATCTCTCAGGTAAAGCTAGCAGCACTACTTTACAAGACACACTTTGCATACAAAGATCTTTTAGAAGGCAGTGAGGTGGAGATGGAGGAGAAAAGGTACACTTAAGAAGTGAAAGCAGAAAAGAAAAAAAATGAAAAGACAATGGCATCAATTTTGCTGGGATGCCAATAAATATGTTCCAGCTGGTTCACAAAATGTGAATATAAAATCAATCAGAGGAAACATTTAATCAAAAAATGAACCATATCACTGTATTTCCACATACTTTGTAGACAATACATATATATTTATTATCTCTCTTAATGAAGAAGAAGTTATCTGTAATTTTACAGTTTTTTCATAACTTTTAATAAATTTGTGGTGGTAATCTCTCCTATCTTCATGCAGCTCCTGAGACTCTTTCTCCTTCATCTCTATCTTTGTTCAGTTGCTCAGTCGTGTCCTACTCTTTGTGACCATGTTGACTGCAGCACGCTAGGCTTCCCTGCCCTTTACTGTCTCCTGGAATTTGTTCAAACTCATGTCCATTGAGTCAATGATGACATCCAACCATCTCATCCTCTGTCACCCCCTTTTCCTCCTGCCCCCAATCTTTCCCAGCATCAGGGTCCTTTCCAAAGAAAAGACTCTGATGCAACTGTTTGCACAGATGGCCAAAGTATTGGAGCTTCAGCTTTAGCATCAGTCCTTCCAATGAATATTCAGGGTTGATTTTCTTTAAGATTGACTGGATTAATCTCACTGCTGTCCAAAGGACTCTCAAAAGTCTTCTCCAGCACCACATTTCAAAAGCATCAGTTCTTTGGTGCTTAGCCTTCTTTATGGTCCAACTCTCACATCCATACATGACTGCTGAAAAAACAACAGCTTTGACTATTCGGGCCTTTGTCAGCAAAGTGATGTCTCTGCTTTTTAATACGCTGTCTAGATTTTCTTCCAAGGAGCAAGCGTCTTTTAATTTCACGGCTGCAATCATGATCCACAGTGATTTTGGAGCGAGACACTTTAGTCTCTCACTGTTTTCAATTTTTCTCCATCTATTTGCCATGAAGTGATGGGACTGAAGGCTATGATCGTCATTTTTGGAATGTTGAGTTTAAGGCCAGCTTTTTCAGACTCCTCTTTCACCTTCATCAAGAGGCTCTTTAGTTCTTTGCTTTCTGTCAGAAGGGTGGTATCATCTGCATATCTGAGGTTTTTGATATTTCTCCTGGCAATCATGATTTCAGCTTGTAATTCATCCAGCCCGGCATTTCGCATGATGAATTCTGCATATAAGTTAAACAAGCAGGGTGACAATATACAGCCTTGATGTACTCCTTTCCCGATTTGGAACCAGTCTGTTGTTCCATGTCCGGTTCTAACTGCTGCTTCTTGGCTTGCATACAGGTTCCTCAGGGGACAGGTTAGGTGGTCTAGTATTCCCATCACTTTCAGAATTTTCCACAGGGTATTGTGATCTGCACAATAAAAGGCTTTAGCATAGTCAGTGAAGCAGATTTTTTTTCTGGAATTCCCTTTCATTTTCTATGAGCTAACAGATGTTGACAATCTGATCTCTGGTTTCTCTGTCTTTTCTAAATCCAGCTTGTACATCTGGAAGTTCTCAGTTCATGTACTGTTGAAGCCTAGCTTGAATGATTTTGAGCATTACCTTGCTAGCATGTGAAATGAGTGCAATTGTCTGGTAGTTTGAACATTCTTCGATATTGCCCATTTTTGTAATTTATCTATTTTGCATTTATGTCATTTCAAATTAAACAGGACATTATCAATAAAGAAAAAGCACCAACAACTACAAATATCAAGGTATTATTTATTATTATATGAACTAGTGCCCCAAATCTAGTTGCAGGTCCCTCTGGTTTAGTAGGTTACAATAAATGAGTAAACAGTGTCTCCGACCACCCCCAACCTCAAACTCAAAAACTCTATGATAAGCCAGGCTCAAGTATAAAGTCATAAAAAAACTGGTTCTTAACTTCTGTGAGGAAGGAAGAAACAATAGGGGTGAGAGGAGCAATTGTTTTCCTTGCTTTGGAAAAGAACGTGCAGAATCTATCAATGCCAATCAGTCTTCTGGAATCAGAAACTTCTCAGCGAGTGCAGGGATTGTACAGAAAAGGAGTAAAGAAAGGGTAGCCTTCTGGAATTAACCAACTCCCTCCAAGTTCTGGGTCACTACACCAATGAAAATAGGAAAGAAATTAAATAAAAGACATGGAAGGAATTAAGTACATTAAACTAGGCCCACAAAATCAAAATAGTTTATGTCAAGCACTTGGAACATTGTCATTATTATATTTCACTGTATTTAGGAAGTTATGTATATATCATGTGGTTTGTAAAAAATAATCTGATACATAATTTAGTCTGTTTATATATAGTCTTTTTGTCACTAAATGGTTTAGTTTCACAACCCAGACAAGAAGTTATAAACATAATATATGAATATACCAAAACACCTACTCCCATAATAATCACTGTTATGTTGTCATTGGGCTAACAATGGCCCACAGACATGCTACTTATTGAATTGTTCAGCACTGTTGTTTAAAGCAGACAGAAGTACAGTGGCCACATACAAAATCTGTGTTTATAAGGAAGCCAATTTTACTATGAGAAAATAAATCTATGATGAGGAATAAGAAGCAAAATAGAATTTTATGTGTAGAAGAGATCAGACATATAATTTGGAACTGAATTAATAAAAAGCTAGTAGCTTCTGGAGTTTATTTTTTGAAGTGGGGTCTAGTACTTGCACATGGTACCAGATGTGTAGATGATTTAAAGCAACAATGGAGCTAAATGAATACAGTAGTCTACAATTAATATGCACTTATAAACCATAAGTGCATTATAAAATGCACTTATGGACTTATAAATGGGTCCATATATCATTTAATAAGTTCTTATAACTAACCATTTTATAAAGCAGGGTTCTTTCATACACAATTTCAAAAATCTCAGTTTAGAATATTTTAAATTTTATAATATGTTGCATTAATTGGAAATATAAAAAACTATCTGATGTATACATTATCTTTATTTATCTGTCCAATTAGGATTCCTAGTAATTAAGATCAAAATCTCATGAGTTCTAACAGGATGGTCATTCAGCAATCACATAATAAGATGATTTTCAAGATGAAACTGACTTTAGGGATAAGTTTATCCTATAATGTCATTTTAAAGATGACAAAAATTAAAGACTAAAGATGTAATTTGACACAAAGGGAGTTATTTTTAAGTTAAAATAATATGGTTTCAATTTTTAAGAATCAGAATCTCTTTAACTTACTATTCCACTCTTATTCAGCAAACTAAAAATGTGCCATAAAATTAAGTCCACTAGCATCTCATGAGTCATTGCTTCTTTATAAATATTTCTTATTCACATAAGAGTCTGACCATTATGATGGTGGTTTGGAAATAAATTACTACTGCCATTCACGCTCCTCAAAATCCATCAGGTGATATTTGTACACACATGGAGTCATAAACAGAATCATTTTATGAACCTGATAAAAGAATAACCTGAGTAGAAAACTGTGGTCAGGAATATATGCCTTTCTAAAACAATCTTCTTATCACTCTCCAAAGACCATTAAACCAAACTGCATTAACTTGAAGTTTGACCCCAGTCCCATAAGTCTGGGCTACAGGAAGAGACAATGCCCTCCACTCTTTCTCCTCTAATGAATGCCCACTTTGATCTCTGGAGACAGTGTTTCACCTAACCCTGTCTATTAGACAGCTGAATAAAGGAGAGCTACTAAATTAATCAGAGGGACAAAATAATCAATTTAAGATCATTGTGCACTATTAGAAAATGTGGGTGTTAGGAGAATTTTTCTGGACAAGATTTGTAGTAGAAATGATACCTTAGATAATTCTGTATACTTTCACATGGATGCTCCTTACCTGTAATCAGTGAGCATATTTTTATTTTAATGGCAGTTAAAACACACACACACACACACACACACACACACACACACACACACATACACACATATTCTCTTTGGATAAGGGAATATGCATTTTTTTGGACTTCTAACAGGGAGAAGTCTAAAATAAATTTATGATAAAGTTTAAAATAAAGATATAAAATAAATTTCTTATTTTATGTCCCATGGTACAAAAGATTTCATCATAAAAATATAGCCACACTCACATACACATGCAAATATACACATACCCATATGCACATACACACACTATTCCACATATGCACACACCACTCAAAATCAAAAGACAGGGAGAGATCAATGTTACCCAAAGAGCCAGACAGGCTGTCTTCTTTTTTTAAATTTTTTTTTCATTTATTTTTATGAGTTGGAGGCTAATTACAAATGGATAAGGAAGCTGTGGTACATATACACCATGGAATATTACTCAGCCATTAAAAAGAATTCATTTGAATCCATTCTAATGAGATGAATGAAACTGGAACCCATTATACAGAGTGAAGTAAGCCAGAAAGATAAAGACCAATAGAGTATACTAACACATATATATGGAATTTAGAAAGATGGTAACGATATTCCTATATGCAAAACAGAAAAAGAGACACAGATGTACAGAACAGACTTTTGGACTCTGCAGGCAGGCTGTCTTCTTGTATCACATCTTTCAAAATACTTTCTTTACGTTCTACTAGCTTTGTTAGTGACAAGAGAGGCACAGTGCTGACAAATTTAAGTGCGGACTAGTAGCTCAGTTGATAAAGAATCTGCCTGCAATGCAGGAGACCCAGATTCGATCCATGGGTCAGGAAGATCCCCTAGAGAAGGAAATGGCAACCCACTCTCCAATACTCTTGCCTGGAGAACTCCAAGGACAGAGGAACCTGGCAGGCTACAGTCCATGGGATTACAAAGAGTTGGACACAACTGTGTGACTAACTTTCTTTTCTTTCTTTCCAGCATTGTAACTCTAGGAAACATTATGAGTTCACTAAACATTTTTCTCTTTTAAATTCTCTAACCCTTTCCTGCTTTATCTCTTGCCCACCTTTCCTGAGGTAGACTAGCCATGCTGAATAACTAGGAGGTATAACCAGAGGAAAATTATCCTCCCTACCTAAACAGAGCGACTAGGTTGATACTACTTTGTGTTAAACACATACTTGAATCTTGTCTATAGCTTTTCAGGCATATAAATTTGATTTTTCTCAGTGTGTCCAGAGATTTCCAGATTTACTCTAACCAGTTATATAAATGAATAGTGTAGGAATGAATTCCAGATATTAATTCATCACAAGGATTAATGTTTGCTTGTATGGACTGATTATCTTTGTCTATAAAAGAAAAATTCTATAGTGAGATTTAAGGTAATTTGAATTTTGCCTGATATGCTCTAGAATCTAAGTCAGAAGAATGATATTAATAACTATATAATAGTGCAAAGCAGCCATCTTTGTGATAGGTATAAACCTAAATGGACTGGTCATCCACATAAGCTCACTGAAGTAGGTATCCTTTTCATATGGAAGGTGCTAAAAATTTATTTCAGTTCATTCTTGTTCTCTTAAAAATACTCTTTCAACAGTCAATTATATTGATTATACTTAAGTTTTCTTAACCTCAATCCCAATCTAATTATATCTCCTTGAGATTAATCCCAATTTATGTTGATTTCATTTCATAAATTTCTCGGGCTCTTCAATCTCACATTTATAATATATTCTTTATGTTTGCTATGATGAAAAATTATTAACTCTTTCTTAATTGTATTTTCAGTTGGTAACCCTGCATTTTAGTTTTAACATTTATGGTGTTGGAAGTATCTGTTTAGTTTTTATCTTCATCTGGAAAAGATTGATCTCTAGGTGTGACATGAGAAATGATTTTTTCCTTTCCTCTAGTCCAAGATTCTATGCCAATGGACATCTTGTGGCAACAAGATAGAGGCACTATAAGGCAGCAGAATTTTCTCACTAATGTCAAGGTAGAGGAATAGAAATATATCTGTTTTCTCAATAATCACTTTTATGCCATTACTTGTTAGTAGTTCAAAGCATTTGATCACACTACGTTTTGGCTTACCTAAATCCAAAAACAAAACAAAACCCAAAAAACTCTTATGTAACAGAATATTACTCAACCACTAAAAAGAATGAATTAATGCCATCTGCAGCAACATGGGTAGACTGAGACTGTCACAGTGAGTGAAGTAAGTCAGACAGAGAAGGAGAAATATTGTATAACATCATTTATATGTAGAATAAAAAGAAATGATACAAATGAACTTATGTACAAAACAGAATGAGACCCACAAGTCTTAGGGAAAGAACTTACAGTTGCCTGTATACACTGCTATATTTAAAATGGATAGCTATCAAGGACCTACTGTATAGCACATGGAACTCTGTTCAATGTTATGTGGCAGCCTGCCTAGGAGGGGAGTTTGGGAGGGAGCGAATACATGTATATGCACGGCTGAGTCCCTCAGCTGTTGACCTGGAACTATCACAACATTGTTAATTGGCTATACCCCAATACAAAATAAAAAGTTAAAACAATTAATTCTGTATGGTATTTGAGATATTCTTCTTTTCTTACTTTAGTTCTGTAGCTGTACTGGTAGGTGTTGAGGACTTAACTTTGAGTCGACTTTATGTTAGGCATAAGACATTAGAATACAGTATGATAAGTGCAATCACGAGAATAAAAGCAGAGTCCTAAGGAGAACATAAGAAAAACTTTTAATCTTGAATAAAGTGCAGTTTCAATTTTTGGGGTCCCCCCAGCTACCCTCAGTTTCAACAATTCTCTCGAAGGATTCATAGAATTTAGCAGTCTTTAAACTCATGCTTAAATTTTAGCACAGTAGAAGCATATAAAGAAATATTATCTCACAAGTGTTAAAATGACTGTCTTAAAAAATATAAGACATAAGCATTGGCAAGGATGTAGAGAAAGGGAATACTTGTGCAATGATGGTGGGTATGTGAATTGGTATAAGAGTACACATAGATACATTGGATTTCATATAACCATTAGAAAAATTCAATATATCTTTATAAACATTATATCATTAACTGAAACCCCCAATTACACATATGCAGTATATGTGAGGTGCAGGACACAAATGATTTTTAAGGTTCAATCAGAGGAGAAGTCTGCCTTATCTTAAGAACACTTGTTGCTAAAGAACTGTGACTATAATAAATGAACCAAATCTGACTCCCTATTTAGGTAAGACCTTCTAAGCAACTCTGAAACTTTCTCAGATCTTTTGGTCTATCTTCAAAAATTCCTAATGAACACTGTATCCCTCATGCAGATGGCTGCTAGAAACAATCGCTAACGGTGCCTGTAAAGCACGGTGCTGGTTTTCTCACTGAGACAGGTAGTATTAATGTTGGTCACCCTGAATTCGAAGCAAACACGGTGCACAGGTGTATGGAGAATCACACACTGACTGCACAAAATAGGCAAATTTCATCTCTTCTTGCTTTCAGGGAAATAAAAAGGTCAAAGTGGTCACTTGAGACCAGAGCTTTTCTGTTTTTTCTGTCTGATTAAACTTAAAGTGGAGTGTCAGTGGGCCAAGGAGCTTAAGGGCAATGGGAAATTCAGTGTGCATTGTTACAGAACAGAGCCAAATCCCATCTATAGAAAAGTGGTGTGGGAACTTGCTAATAGAAGAAACTCGGTCAGCTGCAAACGTCTTATAAAACACAGAGTAAACTCTTTTAAAATTGACAAACACTGGATAGTTTTCAATTACTTTCTGTCTATAAATCGTATTTAGATGAAAGAGCAAGAGGGTAGGAAAAAAACAAAATGAGATGCAACTGTATTAATAAGGATCTTAGGGAATCTTAGGACCCCATAAAGATAGAGAGCTGATTCTTTGACTTCAAGCTAATATTTGGTAGGGAGCTTGTTACTCCGCAGAACAATATTAAAAGGAAGGAAGAAGAGGGAAGAAATGGAGGAAAGGAGAAGCAGAGAGAAGAAAGGTGGAAAGGAAAGGAGGAAGGGAGGGGAGATGAAGAGAGGGAGGAAAACTGTTCTCCTTTAATACCTTTTCTTTCCACTCCTCTGTTGAAACTGAATTCTAGATAAATCAAATCACTTGCAGTTTAACAAATATGATGATCTTTCTTTCTCTTGGTTCTTTGTCCAAGTCACTCCCTTTGCCTGACACTCTTGTCCTTACCCTTTCTGGGGGATATTTTCTACTTCTCCTTCAGAACATGGCTCAGATGCATTGTTTCCTGGAAAATCCTCCCTGATGAACAATAAGATATATTTATAAATAATTAAATGTAGCAATCAAAACCAAATCTTTAGCATAGCATGCATTTTGATATATTTTATTTACTATTTTGCTTTTACATCTTATTCAGGTGGCTAGGTGTGGGTATTATCATATGTTATTAGCACCTAGCATAGTAACTGAGATCTAGACCTTTGTTGGCAAAGTAATGTCTCTGCTTTTTTATTAAAAAAAAAAAAATCTAGGTTGCTATCTAGGTTGGTCATAACTTTCCTTCCAAGGAGTAAGCGTCTTTTAATTTCATGTCTGCAATCACCATCTGCAGTGATTTTGGAGCCCAAGAAAATAAAGTCAGCCACTGTTTCCACTGTTTCCCCATCTATTTGCCATGAAGTGATGGAACCAGATGCCATGATCTTAGTTTTCTGAATGTTGAGCTTTAAGCCAACTTTTTGACTCTCCTCTTTCACTTTCATCAAAAAGCTTTTTAGTTCCTCTTCACTTTCTACCATAAGGGTGGTGTCATCTCCATATCTGAGGTTATTGATATTTCTCCTGGCAATCTTGATTCCAGCTTGTGCTTCATCCAGCCCAGTGTTTCTCATGATGTACTCTGCATTTAAGTTAAATAAGCAGGGTGACAATATACAGCCTTGACGTACTTCTTTTCCTATTTGGAACCAGTCTGTTGTTCCATGTCCAGTTCTAACTGTTGCTTCCTGACCTGCATATAGGTTTCTCAAGAGGTGGGTCAGGTGGTCTGGTATGCCCATCTCTTTCAGAATTTTCCACAGTTTATTGTGATCCACACAGTCAAAGGCTTTGGCATAATCAATGAAGCAGAAATAAGTATTTTTCTGGAACTCTCTTGCTTTTTCAATGATCCAGCGGATGTTGGCAATTTGATCTCTGGTTCCTCTGCCTTTTCTAAAACCAGCTTGAACATCTGGAAGTTCACGGTTCAAGTATTGCTGAAGCCTAGCTTGGAGAATTTTGAGCATTACTTGACTTGTGTGTGAGATGAGTGCAATTGTGTGGTAGTTTGAGCATTCTTTGGGATTGGAATGAAAAGTGACCTTTTCCAGTACTGTGGCCACTACTGAGTTTTCCAAATTTGCTGGCATATTGAGTGCAGCACTTTCACAGCATCATCTTGTAGGATTTGAAATAGCTCAACTGGAATTCCATCACCTCCACTAGCTTTGTTCCTAGTGATGCTTTCTAAGGCCTACCTGACTTCACATTCCAGGATGTCTGGCTCTAGGTGAGTGATCATACCATTGTGATTATCTGGGTCATGAAGATCTTTTTTGTACAGTTTTTCTGTGTATTCTTGCCACCTCTTCTCAATATCTTCTGCTTCTCTTAGGTCCATAAAGTTTCTCCCCTTTATCAAACCCATTTTTGCATGAAATATTCCCTTGGTATCTCTAATTTTCTTGAAGAGATCTCTAGTCTTTCCCATTCTGTTGTTTTCCTCTGTTTCTTTTCATTGATCACTGAAGAAGGCTTTCTTATCTCTCCTTGCTAGCTGGCAAAATGTGGGTGGCATTGCATCTCTTCTAATTCAAGCAGATTTCAATCAAATCAAATGTCCCTAGCTCCTTTCTCAGATCTACAAAATCTCACAAATATAATCCTTCCCCACAAATCACAGGACACTTCTATCCCCCATGTCACATTCTGTTCCTTGACCCTCAGTCTTCCTCTCCTTTCTTACCAAGTACCTGCCAATATAAAACTACCACCCCATACTAATATATTGGATAGAAAAATGATTTTAAAATGAGAAGCTTTATGCTTAAAAAACATAAAAGTTACCTGAGAAAGGTTTATCAAAGTATCACATGCCTCCTCAAATTTGAAAAGAAGCCCTCTTAAAATGTGACAAATTTACATACCTGGACACATAGTACAATATACAGAGGAAGGAGAAACTAACTTGACTTTTTTTTTTTTAACATACCACATGCCACAAATTAAATGAAGAAAATCTAGGTAAATTCTCAGGATTATTTGGTTAAAGATAAGTTAAATTGAAAGTTGCTCAGTTGTGTCTGACTCTGCAACCCCATGGACTACACAGTCCACGGAATTCTCCAGGCCAGAATACTGGAGTTGGTAGCCTTTCCATTCTCCAGGGGAACTTCCCAACCCAGGGATAGAAGCCAGGTTTCCTGCATTGCAGGCAGATTCTTTACCAGCTAAGCCACATGGAAATCCCATTGTTTGGTTAGAAGGGTATTATATATCCCATTTAGAGGTAAAAACTTAGACTCAGTATTTTGAAATAATGCTAATACTCACACAGAGACTAGTAGAGTAGTACAGTTTATTTCCTTGGTCATAAATAATAATAAATGATTAGGTAGGGCATCAACTTTGGTAATTCAATTCACTCTTTTAAAAAAGTCTCAAGACATTACTATATTTTTCTGGGTAGACAAGCATGTTTTAAATAATAGATGTTTAAGAGGGACATTCTGCAATAAGGTGGAAAGCAAACATGTCATGAGAGTTTCAAACAAAATCCCTGCTTTGAAATATAACCATGTTATATTGAATGTATAAACACCAGTGTGTTTCGGTTCTTTGAAATAAATGTGGATGCTGTTTCTATTCTTGGATGTAAAATAAGATCATTGAGTGTTTAGGAGAGTCGTCATTTTTTTTTTTAATTTAAAATAATACAAGCCTACAGGCCAGTGTAACGTTTCATCATGTGGCTCAACAACTACTCCAATACTTGAAAATCTAATTCCTGACGCTGGAGATGATATCACAAGTTTTAATAGGATTTCAGTGGGATAAGAATGTGTGGGTGTGCTCAGTCACCTCAGTCGTGTCTGACTCTTTGCAATCCTATGGATTATAGCCCACCAGGCTCCTCTGTCCACGGGATTTTTCAGGAAAGAATACTGGAGTGGGTTGCCATTTCCTCCTCCAGGGATCTTTCCTACCCAGGGATCGAACCCGCATCTGCCAGCGTTCCCTGCACTGCAGGCAGAGTCATTACCTACTGAGCTGCTTGGGAAGCCCTGGAATAGGAACATGAGAGTGCAACGAAAGCTTTAGCAGATAGAGCTCCACAAGTCCTTCCTTTATGTTACCAAAGGATGATCACATCATCTACAAATGAATCTCCAAGTTATAATAGCTGCTTTTGTGTCTAATTAGGAATTAAAAGAAGAGGTGTTGAAATAGGCCCTGGAGTTGTATCTGGCTTGTGATTTATGAAACTTATTGTTGGATAAAGGCTGCAAAACCATCTGTTTCTTACAACAATGATACACAGCCTCTTAAATATCCAAAGCAGATTTTTTTCACATTAATGCTGAAATTTCCTCTCCATAAAAAACTTTATCCCTCACTCAATAAGTTTGGCATTTTGATTCTAAGTTGCACATCTATATCTACGTATTTTCCCTAACCTGTATTCCTAGATCACTTCCATTTTATTGATCTATGTCTATATTCCTCTCCCTATATCAAATATTACTATGGCATAATTTAAGAGCTGTTACTTCTTGGTGATTTTTCACAGTTACCATGGTTAAATTTTTCAGTTAAATTTATACTCATTTGTTTTTTCTACTTCTGAATGGGCTATTTAGAATTAAACACTGCATATATTCCTGAACTTGGGAGTATGCCTTTGGAGGATCTAAATCATATCAATATGACACTCTGCTCAGTTAATTAATGCAACACCTCTGTGTCTCCATGGAGACGGATTGAGCCATGTGTCCACTGATCCACAGACTGCTGAGTGTCATTTGACTACAGCACTACTAATGTGTCTTTATCTAAGGTATGTACTATTCATGTATGGGGTCTCTTCATCATCACCTGATCCAGGTTTCATCATTCTCCTTTTTCAAATTCTGTTCAGTACTTGACTTATGTTTTTCTCATTAAAGTAGTTGTAATATGGTGATATCAAACCCTTATATGTTTAAATGACTTTTACCCACAAATTATTTAACACTTTCAACCAAAGTCTGTCTTTGCTTAAATGGTTGTGTCAACCTAAAATGGCAACCCACCCCAGTATTCTTGCCTGGAAAATCCCATGGACAGAGAAGCAGGGTAGGCTACAGTCCATGGGGTCACAAGAGTCGGGGATGACTAAGCGACTTCACTCACTTCACTTTCACACTCTCCCAATCTTACAATCTGACTCATATTCATTATTCAAAGTCAAGATCCAATGCCTTTTCATTTGTTCCCAACATGACTCAAAGCCCTTTTATCACTTTATTTTGAAATTCCAAGGAGTCTACGTATTTTCTGTGCAACAATTTCCTTGGAGATTGTTTTTTCTGATAACATGTATTTTCTAATTATACTGGAATCTTTAACACAAATTTAGGTAATAATCTCCATAGTTATTTTGGTAACTTTAATGTAATAATCACTGAAATAATTTCAGCTTTCACCTGTAAGAAGTTTTTCTCCTCCAACACATCTCCATCATTTAACTGTAAATTTTTAAAAGAAAATTTCCTTTTCAGAAGATATAAAGCAGTGATTTATTGTTGGTAAAATCAGTATGTTATTTTTGACAGTCAAGCATTAATTCAAAAGTATTGAGATGTTAGGGACATTAAGCAGTTTCTCTTATTCTAAGTCGTATGTGTAGAAGATGAGTTAAAGGATAAAAACTTTTTTTGAAGGAGCAGGTGAGCGAAATCTTCTTCCAGAAAACCTGAACTTCTGTCAATGAAGATTACAAATCCAAGTATGTGTGGTACACAAAAATTGAACTAAAGTGTCCCCTAAATCAGTATTTCCATCCCTTTAATCATTTCAATACAATTTAATCAATATTGAGTACGTATTTACTGTGTTACTTGAACTGCTCCAGGCGTTTTGAAGATACAGAATTCAACTGTATGTGATTCTATATGATTTCAACTTTCAGCCTTCCTTACTGACAAGTTTGGGAGAAAAGATAAGAATTCAGATAAGTATAAATAAAATATATATATGACAGAATGTGCTCTGGTAAGATTGCAATTGAACATCTCTCATGTCTTAAGTGTTTGTGTGTGTGTTTTTCTAATGTATTCCACAAGAAAGATTTTAATTTCAATTAGATAAAATCTTTGGGAGAAAGAGTAGTTATTATATTGAGCTTCAGAGACTGAGTAAACTATTGACAGATTTGAACAGGGTAAAGGTCTTCTGAGTCAGACAGAAACTCTTATAAAAAGATGCTGCCACTCTATTTCTAAAAAAACAAGCTGGGAAACCACTTCTGTCTTTAGTGGTCATTGTTGTCAAATGGTTCTAAAAGCTTTCTAACCTTTGTCAAATGCATCACTCATCACTAACACTAATGATGCAGAAACTGACTCTTGCTCTACAGGATTAACAAGGCCATGGTCTGCAGTCTTTGTTGGGAGGCTAAAAGATGAAATAAAAAACAAAATGCCACAACTCAATCCTCTTTAATCCTGCCTGTTCTCTGTACCTGATGAATGACTTCTAAAGCTAGGGAACATTTGATTTGAAGTTCTATGTTAAGAACCAGGAGATTAAATTGAAAATATAAAATCCTCTGAATAGTAAAGACACATTCTTTATTGTGAAATAACACACTTAGTAAAGATAGCTAGATATCAACATAGGAAGAATTTTAATTAGAAATATCCCTAAAGCATGTGTAAGTAGAGAAGTCACATTAATAGTCAACATTAGTTCTGCCAAAGGGCATATACCATTTTTGACTAAATGTTATAATTATGTTAATTCTTTGCCATTAATGCTATCATGAATATACAGTTTTGCACTGGAAAAGGCTTCTGGTTGGATTTAGTCTCATTTTCTCATTTCAGCTGAACAGCTTTCACTGTATGAGAGGGAATCTGTCAATGGAAGAGCATTTACTAGAACTCGGGGATTTTATTCTCTACACTAGTATTCTTTCTAAAAGCCCACAAGCAACTTATATTTCATCACTTTCCATCTCAAATGAGCACTGAAAGGAAAGTTTCTAAATAATCAACTTAGTTTTCTTAACAGTAATCCTTTGTTTAGACTCATGAGCAATTAGATATTTATTTCCTCTGTAATCTTTCTGTGGTAAAACTAACAGATACTGACCAAATACTGTCCACCATTCGCTGTTGTTCAGTTGCTCCGTCGTGTCCAAATCTTTGTGACCCCACGGACTGCAGCATAAGGGGCTTCCCTTTCCTTAACCATCTCCAGGAGTTTTCTCAAAACTCATGTCCATAGAGTCAGTGATGCCATCCAACCATCTTGTCCTCTGCTGTTCCCTTCTCCTCCTGCCCTCAGTCAATTTTTTTATATGATTTTCAGTTCAGTTCAGTTCAGTTCAGTCGCTCAGTCGTGTCCGACTCTTTGTGACCCCATGAACTGCAGCACGCCAGGCCTCCCTGTCCATCACCAACTCCCGGAGTTCACCCAAACCCATGTCCATTGAGTCGGTGATGCCATCCAACAATCTCATCCTCTGTCATCTCCTTCTCCTCCTGCCCTGAATCTTTCCCAGCATCAAGGCATTTTCAAATGAGTTGGTACTTCGCATCAGGTGGTCAAAATATGGGAGCTTCAGCCTTAGCATCAGTCTTTCTAATGAATATTCAGGACTGATTTCCTTTATGATTGACTGGTTTGATCTCCTTGTCGTCCAAGGGACTCTCAAGAGTCTTCTCCAACACCACAGTTCAAAAGTATAAATTCTTTGGTGCTCAGCCTTCTTTATGATCAAACTCTCATATCCATACATCACTATTGGAAAAACCTTAGCTTTGAAAAGATGGACCTTTATAGGCAAAGTAATGTCTCTGCTTTTTAATATGCTATCTAGGTTGGTCATAGCTTTTCTTCCAAGGAGCAAGTGTCTTTTAATTTCATGGCTGCAGTCACCCATCTGCAGTGATTTTGGAGCCCAAGAAAATAAAGTGTCTCACTCTTTTCATTGTTTCCCATTCTATTTGCCATGAAGTGATGGGACCAGATGCCATGATCTTCGTTTTTTGAATGCTTAGTTTTAAGGCAACTTAAATGTCCATCATTCTAATGGTCGCCATTAGAGTCTCAGAAAAGGACTACATCTACTCCAAAATCAAGAAGAAATTTTAGAAAAACATCTTGTGCCCAGGGATCTCTTGTGTGCATGCTAAGTCACTTTAGGTGTGTCCAACTCTTTGCGACCCTATGGATTGTAGCCCCCAGACTCCTCTGTCCATGGGAATTTTTTGGGCAAGAATACTGGAGTGGATTGCCATGACCTCTTCCAGGGGATCTTCCCAACCCAGGACCTGAACCATCATCTCTTATGTCTCATGTATTGATAGGCAGGTTCTTTACCACTAGTGCACCTGGGAAGCCTGGGATCTCTTAAAAAGTGATATCTGTAATCATAATTGGCAGATTTAGCTTCATATGCAAATGTTTGATTATTTATTGGTGTGTAAATTTTAAATAGGTATTCCTTAAAAAACTGTTGGAATTCATCTTTTTAATAATAAAGAGCAAAGAGAAAGCTTATTCATATGGTTTATTATTTGTCTAGCACTATTAGTACTTTGACATAGACATATGTTAATTGTAGTATTAGAAAACTCATGTTTGCTTAAAACTAAACCTGTACAAAACAGACAGAATGCTTCTCATCCCAAATAAGACAACAGAGGAGTTGGCTTAAGGGATAGATAGATCCCTATTTGTAACTTATTTTGCTACATCTCAAGCATTTTGAAAAATGTGCATTGTCAAAAGGAAGCTAAGATTTAAGAATAGTGATAGAGGCCAGATAAAATGTTAAAGAGAAACAGAAAAATAGTCTATGGAAGGTATGTAGCATAGTGGCTAAATATATGGACACCATGGTTGGACTGTATGGATTCAAATCTCAACTCTACTATACATGAACTTTTTGACCATGGACATAGTACTTTACCTTTTTGTGATCCTATTTGTTCATATATGGAGTCTGGGAAAAAACAGCATGTGGACATTTAAGGAGGGGCAGGGTGGGGTTTGCAGAGGTCTGGAAACAAAGATAGTTCCCCAAGTTCATGTTCGGCATTTTAGTTTCAAGAAGAGTAGAATATTTGTCTCAAAGGAAAAACACTGAGTCCCTGAGCTAGTTATCATTGGAGGAACAAGTTAAAGAAAAAGTTACTTAATTTAGAGAAAAATACTGGGGTTTAGAAATAGGCCATAACTTCTTCAAGTCTTGAAATAAAAGTGGAAATAGTAGAAATAATGAGTGGTACTGAATTAGCTGTACTACAAGATAGATTTCAAAAAAAATCTCCTGAAGGCAAATATGATCCCAAGACTTCAGGCATACAAAGTTCTAGGTATCAATCATGAAACTACAGGTGGGAAGTAAGTGAATTTCATTCTGTAGATCTTTGGAACCATAGCACAGAACATACACATACAGATACACATGTGCTTGCTAAATATATTGTAAGGAACAGGGTGATTTTTAATTCTGGATATTTCAAATTTTAGTTATGAAGTGAAGATTGAAATGTCAAAATGTAACATCCTGGCACTGGAATTTGAAAGATAGCCAGACAGCCATTAAAAATGCTTTCTACTTTATATAAGAAAGTCCTAAAAATCATATTTTTATATTACAACACATTGATATGACTGAAACATCTAATTGGAGATCAACAGAAAGCAAACAAATTCACATTGTTCAAACAGTATTTTAATAGCATTACCAGTGTTGTTTCATTAATTTCATCATTTAATCAACAAAAATATAAATGACATTATATAACTGTCCTCCTCACAGATTTAATCTGATTAGTTGTTTTGTCCCATTTTTTAAATGAAAATACTACAAATAAAAATAACAATACTTAAATGTAAATAAAAGAGAAAAAGGAAAAAATGTCAAGCTTCATCATTTGTGTTAGACAGTAATAATTGTTTTTCAAATAAAAATGTAAACTAGACCTACCCATTTCTATATTTCACTGAGACTGTTATCTTATACGAGAATGAAAGGTATATTTCAAATATAATCAACTTAAAATCATATAACTCCAATACTTTGGCCACCTGATGCGAAGAGCTAACTCATTTGAAAAGACCCTGATGCTGGGAAAGATTGAGGGCAGGAGGAGAAGGGGATGACAGAGGATGAGATGGTTGGATGGCATCACTGACTCAATGGACACGGGTTTGGGTGAACTCTGGGAGTTGGTGATGGACAGGGAGGCCTGGCGTGCTGCGGTTCATGGGCTCGCAAAGAGTTGGACGTGACTGAGTGACTGAACTGAACTGAACTGAAAATCATATAAAAAAATGGAGATCATTTAGATGAATGATTTCTAAATAATTCTGAGTCATTTAAACAGGGTTCCAATAAGTAATGACTCATGTTTCTTTTTGATAGAATGCTTGGGTAAATGAAAGAGTTTGCCTAACATGACAAAGCAACAATAACAACAAAAATAAAACATCATTCATTAAACATTCTCCATCTGACAGGCCCTGTTCTAACATAAATCTAACAAAGAAAACCTATATTCATTCCCATTTTAGAGAGGGGGAAACCAAGGTACATTTCTTTCCAGTAAAATCTCCAGTGCCACACAACTGGTAATATTATAGCTAAGTTTGTCCCTACATGGTCTGGGTCCAAAATCCAAAGTTAACCACTTAATAATATCCAATATCCTCAAAAGCTATTCTATGGGCATAATGCACACACAAACACCCACATTTTTAGCCCTAACTTTTTGCAAACACTCTTATGAGAATCATAATATCAAATGGCTCTCTGAAAGTTCTTAATTTTATTTTGAAAGTAATTCATTAATGAAAAGGGTCATCTGTAATAGCATGAATGCTTATATTATTTTATAATTTTTATTCCCCTATCTTAATATTTTCCCATGGCATAGACTCAATTATTTTTCAATCTGAACTAAGTTGAGTAGTGTTTCACCATTATTCTTTAGAATATAGTAAGTCAAACTCGACAAAAAATTAAGCATACACAGTGTGTTAAGTGGACATTTGTGTTAACTGTATAGCAAAATGAAGACAGACTAATATACGGACTTTGTGTAGTAAAGTTAACATGCAGAAGTCAATTCAAAGAAAACACTAGTATGCTATTATGACTTCATCAAAAGTAAAAAAAAAAGGAGTATTTGAGTTTAAATATGACTAGTAGATTGGCTTTTGAAAGAAAACTCTGCAAGCAGGATGCTATCTTTGATTCAAATCTGTGTAAAGAGAATTGTCTTATAAAGAACGCCTAAATTGAAATCTCATGTATTATATTTAAAATAATGTCTGCTGTACATTATCCAAACTTTTGATTTTCAATTGCACTATTCTTTTTTTTTTTTTTGTACTATTCTTAATACTATGGAACATGATGAATAAATGTATTGGAAATTCTTCCTTTAAAAAGGTCACTTTTCAGGTTGGTCTAATGAGCCAAGTTTCTGGTCAATAAGAAAAGCACACCCAAAATGAGCTCAATCAATTAATTGCATAAAAAATAAGTCGGGCATTTCACATTTATCCATATTTAGCCTAGCCTACATTTTATCACCAGACACTATTGTTGAGTGCTTTGGGGAAAACATAACTACTAAGAACTCTGTGTAAAAGTAGGGGAAAACATTAAAGGAAACTATTTCATAGTTATAGTTACTTTTCCTTAAAGGTAGATATATATTTCTCCAGCAATCTGGGAAAGGAAAAACAAAATTCAGGGGCAGTGATAGTGAAATAACAAAGCATTCTGAGAAAATTAACTTCTTTCCTTATACGTTCTCTCTGCTGATCATTTATTTATTATAGTATTTATAAGGCTGCAACTTGGAATTCTTCCACCACCTCAACTTTTGGTTTCAAGCATCACAAATACAAAAGAAGAAGAAATAAAAGCACTCTAACAGAATCTTGTTCCAAATTTCTTTCTATTATGTGTTGCAAATTTGCTTTCAAAAAATTCTTTGACATAAATCACAGCAAGATCCACTTTGATCCACCTTTTAGAGTAATCAAAATAAAAACAAAAGGGGCCTAATTAAACTTAAAAGCTTTTGCACAGAAAAGAAAGTATAAAAAAGATGTAAAGATAAACCTGAGAATGGAGGAAAATAATTGTGAATGAAGCAACTGACAAAGGATTAATCTCCAAAATGCTCAAGCAGCTCATGGAGTGCATCGCCAGCAAAAAACAGGGAGAAAACCTAAACAGACATTTCTACAAAGAAGACATAAACAAGTGAAAAGATGCTCAACATTGCTTATTATTAGAGGAAAACACCTCAAAACTACAATAGGCACTGCCTCACACCTGTCAGAATGGCCATCATCAAAAAAATCTACAAACAATAAATGCTGGAGAGGATGTGGAAAAAAAGGAACCCTCCTGAACTGTTGGTGGGAATGTAAATTAATACAGCCTTTATGGAGAACAGTACGGAGAGTGCTTAAAAACCCAAGAATAAAACTACTGGGCATATATTGTGGGAAAATCATAATTCAAAAAGACACACATACCCCATTGCTTATTGCAGCACTATTTCAGAAAGAGAAAAACTACTATTGTATATTAATGCATATACATGGAATCTAGAAAAGTATACTGATGAACCTATTTTCAGGGCAGGAATGGAGATGCAGACGTAGAGAACAGACCTGTGGACACAGGGGGGAAGGAGAGGGTGGCATGAATTAAGAGAGTAGCCTTGAAGCATATACATTACCATATGTAAAATAGATAACCAGTGGGAATTTGCTGAATAACCTAGAAGGGTGGGGTGGAGGGGTGGGTGAGAGGAAGGTTTAAGAGGGAGGGGACATATGTATACTTATGGCAAATTCATGTTACTGCATGGCAGAAACCAATACAACATTGTAAAGCAACTATGTTTCAATTAAAAATAAATTTTTAAAAGTAAATATTGACCAAGAAAAAAAAACAAAAAAGGACTTCTGAATTCCTGGGAGTTCTCAAAGGTGACTATCTAATCAGAATTATAAACAAATATAATCAGTTGGGAATGTTGATGTAACAACATTTAGAAGATAATAGTATTGATTGTTTATCCCTGCTTCCTGTACTTATCTAGCCAGTAGACTTAATACTTACAGGCAGAAACATTAGAAAAATGATGGCTCTGAGATAAAGATCCAACTTTACCACAAATCCTTAGTCAGAACCAATACTTCCCACAGTAAATGAAAAGACAGTGTTCTAGACAAGGTCCAATAGAGTGAGATAGGTTTTGGGGTTTTGGGGGTGCAAGACTTATACAATTTAGGAGTGCTTATTAAAATAAAAATATAAATTATAAATATAAAATTAAGAAAACTTATACATGTTTTATATCACTGAAAGATGAACTCTCCAGGTCAGTAGGTGCCCAGTATGCTACTGGAGATCAGTGGAGAAATAATTCCAGGAAGAATTAAGTGACAGAGTCAAAGCAAAACAACACCCAGTTGTGGATGTGACTAGCAATGGAAATAAAGTCTGATAATGTGAAAAGCAATGTTGCATAGTAACCTGGAATGTTATGTTCATGAATCAAGGTAAATTGGAAGTGGTCAAACAGGAGATGGCAAGAGTGAATATCAATACTTTAGGAATCAGTGAGCTAAAATGGACTGGAATGAGTGAATTTAACTCAGATGACCATTATATCTACTACTGCGGGCAAGAATCCCTTAGGAGAAACGGAGTAGCCATCATAGTCAAAAAAAGAGTCTGAAATGCAGTACTTGGATGCAGTCTCAAAAGCAACAGAATGATCTCTGTTCATTACCAAGGCAAACCATTCAATATCACAGTAATCCAAGTCTATGCCCTGACCAGTAATGCTGAAGAAGCTGAAGTTGAACGGTTCTATGAGGACCTACAAGATGTTCTAGAACTAACACCCAAAAAGATGTCCTTTTCATTATAAGGGACTGGAATAGAAAAGTAGGAAGTCAAGAGCTACCTAGAGTAACAGGCAAATTTGGCCTTGGAGTAAAAAATGAAGCAGGGCAAAGGCTAAGAGAGGTTTGCCAAGAGAACGCACTGGTCATTGCAAACACCCACTTTCAAGAAAACAAGAGAAGAATCTACACATGGACATCACCACATGGTCAATACCAAAATCAGATTGATTATATTCTTTGCAGCCAATGATGGAGAAGCTCTATACAGTGAGCAAAAGCAAGACTGGGAGCTGACTGTGGCTCAGATCATGAAATCCTTATTGCCAAATTCAGACTCAAATTGAAGAAAGTAGTGAAAACCACCAGACCATTCAGTTCAGTTTAGTTCAGTCGCTCAGTCGTGTCTGACTCTTTGCGACCCCATGAATCGCAGCATGCCAGGCCTCCCTGTCCATCACAAACTCCCAGGGTTTACTCAAACTCATGCCCATCGAGTTGGTGATGCCATCCAGCCACCTCATCCTCTGTCGTCCCCTTCTCTTCCTGCCCCCAATCCCTCCCAGCATCAGGGTCTTTCCTAATGAGTCAACTCTTCGTGTGAGGTGGCCAAAGTATTGCAGTTCAGACCATTCAGGTATGACCTAAATCAAATCCCTTACGATTATTAGAGTGGAAGTGACAAATAGATTAAAGCGATTAGATCTGATAGACAGAGTGCCAGAAGAACTATGGACAAAGGCTCATGACACTGTACAGCAGACAGGGATCAAGAACATTCCCAAGAAGAAGAAATGAAAAAAGGCACAATGGTTGTCTGAGGAGAGAAGAAAAGAAGCTAAAGGCAAAAGAGAAATGGAAAGATATGCCCATTTGAATGCAGAGTTCCAAAGAATAGCTCAGTGAGATAAGAAATCTCAGTGATCAATGCAAAGAAATAGAGGAAAACAATAGAATGGGAAAGACTAGAGATCTCTTCAAGAAAGTGAGACATACTAAGGGAACAGTTCATGCAAAGATGGGCAAAATAAAGGACAGAAATTGTATGGACTTAACAGAAGCAGAAGACATTAAAAAGAGTTGGCAAGAATACACAGAAGAACTATACAAAAAAAAAAAAAAAAAAAAGATCTTCATGATCCAGATAACCACAATGGTGTAATCTCTCACCTAGAGCCAGACTGCCTGGAATGTGAAGTCAAGTGGGCCTTAGGAAGCATCACTATGAAAAAAACTAGTGGAGGTGATGGAATTCCAGGTGAGCTATTTCAAATCCTACAAGATGATGCTGTGAAAGTGCTGCACTCAATATGCCAGCAAATTTGGAAAACTCAGCAGTGGCCACAGGACTGGAAAAGGTCAGTTTTCATTCTAATTCCAAAGAAAGGCAATGCCAAAGAATGCTCAAACTACTGTACAATTGAACTCATCTCACAAACTAGCAAAGTAATTCTCAAAAGTCTCCAAGCCAGGCTTCAGCAATATGTGAACCGTGAACTTCCAGATGTTCAAGCTGGATTTAGAAAAGACAGAGGAACCTAAGATCAAATTGCCCACATCCCTTGGATCATTGAAAAAGCAAGAGCTCCAGAAAATTGTCTACTTCTGCTTTATTGACTACGCCAAAGCCTTTGACTGTGTGGATCACAACAAACTATGGACAATTCTTAAAAAAATGGGAATACCAGACCAACTGACCTGCCTCCTGAGAAATCTGCATGCAGGTCAAGAAGCAACAGTTAGAATTGGACATGGAAGAATGGACTGTTTACAAATCGGGAAAGGAGTACATCAAGGCTATATATTGTCACCCTGTTTATTTAACTTATATGCAGAGTACATCATGTGACACACGGTGTTGGATGAAGCACAAGCTGGAATCAAGATTGCCGGGAGCAATATCAATAACCTCAGATCTGCAGATGACACCACTCTTATGACAGAAAGCAAAGAAGAACTAAAGAGCCTCTTGATGAAAGTTAAAGAGGAGAGTGAAAAATTTGGCTTAACACTCAGAGAACTATGATCATGGCATCCAGTCCCAACACTTCATGGCAGATATATGGGGAAGGAAACAGTGAGAGACTTTATTTTGGGGGTTCCAACATCACTGATGCTGACTGCAGCCATGAAATTAAAAGACGCTTGCTCCTTGGGAAAAAAAAAAATGCTATGACCAACCTTGAGAGCATATTATAAAACAACCTATAGAGCATTTTAAAATGCCAAAAAAGGTCCATCTAGTCAAAGATATGGGTTTTCCTGTAGTTGTGTATGTGTGTGTGAGAGTGGGACTATATAAAAAGCTGAGTGCCGAAGATTTGATGATTTTGAACTGTGGTGTTGGAGAAGACTCTTGAGAGTCCCTTGGACAGCAAGAAGATCAAACCAGTTCATTCTAAAGGAAATCAGTCCTGAATATTCATTGGAAGGACTGATGCTGAAGCTGAAACTCCAATACTTTGGTCACTTGATGCAAAGAACTGACTCATTGGGAAAAAACTCTGATGCTGGGAAAGATTGAAGGCAGGAGGAGAAGGGAATGACCAAGGATGAGATGGCTGGATGGCATCATTGACTCGATGGACATGAGTTTGAGTAAGCTCTGGGAGTTGGTGATGGACAGGGAAGCCTGAAATGCTGCAGTCCATGGGGTCACAAAGAGTTGGACATGAATGAGTGACTGAACTGAACTGATACATATTTATTTCAAAAGATGAAGATATCAAAACAATTATAAAATTTAGAAGTAACTAATACCTCAACAAGCACAAAATATATTGTTATTAGAACTCATTGTGAACCTCCTCCTTGAGTGTTTAACAGTTGTGTGTGTAAGTGAGAAGCGCAGAAGTTTTTTTTACTATTTCTCTGAAAATCTGCCCACTCTTTGAGATGAGAGCTAGTTCATATACATAATAGGGAAGACTAAAACTACATATTGATGGCACTATTATGATTGATATCTTGTAAAGACTGAAAAATTCCCTCTGGTTTGAAAATAAAGTTTATTAAGGAAAAGTAAGAGCAAGAGATGGTAATTTAAGGAACTGGTCAGGGTACCTTCTTAACATTAATATACAATTAAATGCCAAATTTAATGAATTTCACTATTTTTCATTTTTCATGAAAGACGAGAATGCTTCACATTACTTCTTTTAAAATGATGAATTGTTTTGGTGGGTGTACTTCTTTTTAAAAGATTACATACAGCTTTGTTTTCCTAATGTCTCTGCATAATGCACAAATCAACCACCTGTACTTGATGCATATTTACAGAGATTTGTTTTTTCTTTGCATTCTCTGATCTCAGGAGACATCACAGAAGGAAGCACCTAAATCTTTGAAATGTGTTGGTTTCATGATGCATACTGTTAAGATGAGGCTTGTGTGTAGACGCCGTGTTTCCTTTACAATTTCATCACAATAATTTTTATAATGCTAAGTTAACATTCCTCTGAAGGTTTCAAAGAAAAACATGATGCAACAAAGTTGCAAGCAAGTAGATATGCCTACTCAACAAGGTTTTTAGATTGCTTCCCTCAATCAGAAATGAATTATGAAGTCATTTTCTATCAATCATCAGAGATATAAAAAGTTAATAAAATATATTAATGAAAGATTATGTGCATGAAGATACTTTGAATGATAGAAAACCTACCAAGAAACAACTTGAGAACAATTACAAATATGTTAACCAGTAAAAAAATGGATATTACTCAGGTGAATAGGTACTCAAGGAACAGACTTTAGATAGAAATTCTTCAAAAAGATAACTATTATGTTCCAATTAAATCTAAAGCTTAAATTCATTTGTTTGATATTCTAAACGCTACTGTCAGGTGTGAGTGATTTGTATTTTCTTAATCAACTCGTTTCATGTAATACCAAGTTACTCCTGATTATTTTTTTCCTGTTTTACTTGATCTAAACCCAAATCATGAAATATTTAAAATTAAAAAAAAAACAACTAATAATTTAATGAGCGCTTCCCTGTTAGCTCAGTTGGTAAAGAATATGCCTGCAATGTGGGAGACCTGGGTTCAATTCCTGGGTTGGGAAAATCCCCTGGAAAAGGGAAAAGCTACCCACTCCAGTATTCCGGCCTAGAGAATTCCATTCAGTCCATGGAGATACAAAGAGTCGGACAAGACTGAGGGACTTTCACTTCACTTCCATAATTTAATGAAAAGTACAGTTTTAGTGCTGGCTTCCAAAATGATGGTAAGAATGATTGCAGTTCAGAACGGAAACCAACTAGAAGGGCTACAGTCATACTTTATCCAGATTTTACTTTTAATGAACACTTTGGACTTCCTGGGTAGCCAAAGCTATTTCATTTAATCAGAAAAATCAGTAAATGTGAGATCTCACAAAAATCCTCAGCACTGTTAATCAGTAACTGTAAATAATGCAGTTAGTGAGTTAATAAGTAATAGCCTAAAGTGAAAGAATGCAAGGGAGAAGCTGCTACAAGTGAAAAAGATTTATTTCCAACACCAATTGTGAATTAATGATATAATCATAGAATCAAAAATCTGAAAGGGATTATAATAGAAGATGCTTTTTAATTTTTGATCTAGCTTTTCCCAAAAGGAATTTTTAAAATTTTTTCTACCAAATCTTTGAAATCACTTTTTTTTTTCTTTTCTCTAACATGGAAAAGCGAAAGGAAGTCGTTCAGTCGTGTTTGCGACCCTATGGACTGTAGCCTACGAGGTTCCTACATCCATGGAATTTTCCAGGCAAGAGTACTGGAGTGGGTTGCTGTTGCCTTCTCCAGGGGATCTTCCGGACCCAGGGACTGAACCCAGGTCTCCAGCATTGCAGGCAGATAATTTTACTGTCTGGGCCACCAGGGAAGCTCTAACATGGAAGGGAATGTAAAATCACAGGGGTGATTTTCATTAAATATATTCTTAAGCAATATATAACTTTTGTTCAAAGTCTAAATAATACCTTGTTCTTCCATAATATATTTTTATTGATCATTGTTCTGTACAAAGATTATATATTGATCCTTTTGTTTATCTTTTACTGAAGTTTAAATTACACACAGGTCACAAATCTTACTTATGTATCTTGATACATTTTATATGCACATACTACTATGTAGTCTTCATTAAAATGAAGCTACAGAACGTGGCCAAGCCTACTTTTGTTCCCTCTCAGTGTGTATATATAATCACATTAAAGATAATTGTGTAATTTTTCCAGATTTTAAATATAACAGAAATACAGTTATATATTATATACATTTTAGTCTGGCTTCCTTCAGTGTACATTACATCAGCAAGATTTGTTCATATTGTTATTTGTAGTAGAATTCATTATTTTTTATTTCCTTATAATATTTTGTCTTAATAGTAATGCCATATTGTTTGTTTTGTTAATAAACATTTATCTTGTTTTCAATTTGGGACTATGATGGATAAATCATTAAAACTTTTTTATATGTCCCTGAATTTTACATAAGTACATATTTCTACTGAGTACATTGCCAGAACACAACTTACTAGGACTAAGGTTATGCATTCTTTTTTTTTTTATCTTTAGTGAATTCTATCAAACCATTTTCTTAAAAAGACTATATCAGTTAAAAATTGGCAGAACTGAATAGATTTTTTTTTCTAAAGAAGATATACAAATGGCCGACAGGTACATGAAAAGGTGTTCAACATCGTTAATTGTCAGGGAAGTGTAAATCAAAGCTACAGTAAGATATATCTGTCTATGCCTGTTAGAATGGCTACTATCAAAAATACAGGAATGGTGATAAGGATATGGAAAAAAGGAACCTTTGTGCACTGTCAGTGTGAATGTAAATTAGTGCAGTCACTATGGAAAACAGTATGGAGTTTCCTCAAAAAATTAAAAACAGAACTACCACATGATCCAGCAATCCCACTTATGAGTAAATATCTAAGGGAAATGAAATCAAGGCCTGAAGAAACATCTGCATTTTCTTGTTCACTGCAGCACTATTCACACTAACCAAGATACAGAAACAATTTAACTCTCCATAAATGAATGAATGGATAAAGAAGATGTGATACATACAAATAGGTCTATTTCTATCTTTAGTTCTATCATTATTATTAGTTATAAACATTTTAGTTTATTAGTCAAAAATATTTTATATTAATATATTGACCTACTATATTGTTTTATTATTATAAACTATCTCTTTCGTTTCTGACCACACTTGTTTTAAAGAATACTAGATTTTTATGTAGGTGTTAGACATATATCCTTTTTTTTTTTTAAAGATTTTCTTCACCCTTGTAATGAAAATGTGGCTGTTATTGGCAATAAGTTTTTTTCTCTTTTTTAAAATCATCTCCATCAAATTTTGTCTTTTGCATGGATATATGCTATATCTCCATTTAATACAATTACTGATATATTTAGGTTTAAATCAATCAACTTGCTATTTATTTTCTAATTTTTCCATTTGTTCCTCATTTTCTTTGTCCTTTATTGACTTGGTTTTGATTAATCAGTTAATATTATTGTTTATTTTGCAAGTTTGTTTGTAAATCAATATTCTCCCTTATAATTTTGATTAAGAGATTACAACATTCATATTTAGTTTATTATGGGGCTTCCCTTGTGGTTCAGCTGGTAAAGAATCTGCCTGCAATGCGGTAGATCTGGGTTCGATGTTTAAATATGAATAAACATTCATATTTAGCTTATTATAGACACCAGTAAATTAGTACTATTGTATTTTTGGAGACAATGTCATACTTTCCCACACTTTATCTTTACCAATCATGTGGATTTAGTACTTTTGTTGCTATATATGCCAATATATTATGTATTTAAAACCCCCAAATTTTAGTTTTATTCTGACACTTGCCCTTTCTGTGTATGCATGTGTGTTTTATTGCACGACTGTGGTTCTATCTATGAATATTTTTCTCCTGCTCCCCAGGTATTTCTATTTTAGTACAATATTATATCCTCTGAATTCTTCAACTTTTGTGTTGGAAATCTCTTGCTTTTATTTTTGTAAAATAGTTTGGCTGATTATAAAGTCTTTCAGAACTTCCAAAAAGTAGTTCCATTGGCTTTTGGCTTCCAAAATTTATGTTAAAATTAAGATGTCAGTTTTATTATTGCTTCTTTAAAGGTTATGTATTTTCTATCCTGTGACTAATTTGAAAACTTTTCAGTTTTAATAATTTGCCAGCCAGTTTTCCAACAAATATTTGGAATATTTCCTACATTCCTATTATTTTCTCCAGGCCTCTAGGCTGAAATGCAACTAAATTAAGTTTCTCAAACATGTTTCATATGTATCACTTATGTTCTGCCTTATCTAATTCAATCATTGTATTTTTTTTTAATTTCTACAATGTCCATTTATTTTTTTAATATACATATAGTTCAACATTCTGATAAAATTCTTCCCTATTTTCTCTATTTCTTCAAACACAGTAATGCAATATTTGGACATTCTGTTTCTTTCAAACAGCTCATGCAGCTCTTTGTCAAAAAACAAACAATGCAAACAAAAATGGGCAGAAGATCTAAATATGCATTTCTCCAGAAAAGACATGCAGCTGTCCAAAAGCACATGGAAAGATGCTCAACATCACTAATTACCAAAGAAATGCACATCAAAAAGCTACAGTGAGATATCACCTCACACTAGTCAGAATGGGCATCATTTCAAAAAGTCTACAAACAATAAATGCTGGGAACAGTGTGGAGAAAAGGGAATCCTTTTACACTGTTGGTGGGAATGTAAATTGGTGCAACCACTATGGAGAATAGTATGGAGGTTCAGTAAAACACTAAAAATAGTGCTACCAAATGACCCAGCAATCCCTTTCCTGGGCAGATATCAGGAGAAAATCATAATTTGAAAAGATACATGCATCCCAATATTCAGAGCAGCACTGTTTAAAATACCCAAGACATGGAAGCAATGTAAATGTTCATCAACCAACAGAAGAATGGATAATGATGATATGGTACGTATATACTGTGGAATTTTAGTCAGCCATAAAAATAATAAAATATTGTCATTTGTAGCAATATGAATGGACCAAGAGATTATTGTACTAAAGGATGTAAATCAGACAGAGAATGACAAATATCATATAATCACTCATACAGAATCTAGCTTAAAAAGATAATATAAATGAACTCACAGATTTTGAAAGCAAACTTACAGTTACCAAAAGGAAAGGGAGGGGAGGGATAAATTAGAATCTGAATCACTTTGCTGTCCACCTGAAACACAGTATTTAAATCAACGATAGTGCAAAAAAATTAAAAAAAAAAGAGCTGCACATCATGAAATAAAGGAAAAGGGGTTCTAAAAAAACAAATAAAATTTGAGGAGGGAGGACTCATTATTTTTTGTAAGCAGAAAAATATTTTTTCATGATTCTTCATTAAAAGACAATTGTATATCATCTGGGACTTTAGGATTCATTTTTCTTAAAGATTATTTTCAATTTTATATGTTACTTTGTGTCAAATTTATATACTTTTTAATGGTATTGTCTATAGCATGTAATTATTCAAAATTACTAAGCAAAATATTAGCTTATACTTTAAAAAATATCCTGCATGGAGTATTTCCTCCTTTTTTAATATTAACATATGTTTGTGGTTTCTTTTGTATCTTTATTAGTCTCTTCCAAAAGTTTGGTTTTCAAATAACTTTTGTACTGCTAGTGATTTCTTGTTATTCCTATATTCTTACTTAGTATTTTCTTTCTCATCTATATCATTGTAAGAAATAATTTTTGAATCTCTCTCATGATGTTGAATTTTCATTTTTGCTGACTGTTATCTTGAATTTTATTTCACAAATCAGGATGCTATTTTCTTATGTACAAGGTCATGATTGTTGCATGATACACTGTCTTATCATTAAGATACGGCAATCTTTGCTTGATTAATTTTGCACTGTAATGTTCTGATGTTAATAATTTTACATTAATTTTATTTGATTAGTTTTCATACCTTCATTTCAACCTTTGCATCATTATAATTTAAGTAAATCCTTTGCAAAAAATACACAGGTTGATGAACCTATGTCTAATGATGAGAGAATTTAATTAATTTAAATGTATTGGCTTCTCTAACATGCTTAGAATTACTAATACAACTTTATTTGTATCTTCCACTTAATACAAATTTCCTTAACTTTGTTATACTTCCTTTCTTAACCATGTTTGATCTATTAAGTTTTCTTTATTTCAATTTATCCTCTATTATTTTAGATGCTGAGGATTTTATTTCTATTATTTAGTAAATATTTATTTATATGCAGTTAATGATTCATAAAATTTTGTGTTCCTCTACATTCCAGCTAGCCTTGTATTAACAGTAGATCAAAGCCATTTGAGGGCAATAGCTGATGGACAGTGAGAAGTATTTAGTTTCATGCTAAAATCAGGGCAATTAAAAGTCAGTATAACCTCTCTTTTCCTGCTGCAAAAACCTTGTAGAATATATGCTCCAGAGGCATAGATTCTTGAGGGAGGAGAGCTGCCTCACTCCCATTAGACTGCATAAGTTAGAAATACATTTTCATTATTAAACCACTGATATTATAAATTTTTCTGTTGTTGCACTTAATATATGTCATTCTGCCTAAAACAAATAACTTTATATTTTGCCAGCAAAGTCTAAATGTTAATCATTATCTCTGTCCTTTTTCCTAGCACTAAAAGAACCTTGTATTTTTCCCAAAAGTCTCCTCACATATTGCACGTTTTTATTATAATGTTTTCAGCAATTTATTTACAACATATGATTATACTGCTGCTGCTGCTAAGCCACTTCAGTCGTGTCTGACTCTGTGTGACCCCATAGACAGCAGCCCACCAGGCTCCCCTGTCCCTGGGATTCTCCAGAAAAGAACACCAGAGTGGGTTGCCATTTCCTTCTCCAATGCATGAAAGTGAAAAGTGAAAGTGAAGTCACTCAGTCATGTCTGAGTCTTTACAACCCCATGGACTGGAAGCCTACCAGGCTCCTCCATCCATGGGATTTTCCAGGCAAGAGTACTGGAGTGGGGTGCCATCGCCTTCTTCAATGATTATACTATTATATAATAATTATTGTGTTTAATATTTAATATCCAATATTTAAATACTTCTATATGTTTTAAACTCTATCTTGCTCACTATTACTACCTTTCTATCTGTCCTACCTGCTGGCCCTATTTTCCTTCTTGTTATCAAAAGCTTTTAGCATTTCTCTCAATATTGTTTTCTGAAATTCAAACTGAAGTCATGTTTTTAAAACATCTTTATTGAAAGAGTTAATATATGCAAAGCATTTATACAAGGTTTAAAATCAGATTCCCCCCCCCCCTTTTTTTCTTTAATCATTTTTATATGCTGTTAAAGTGCCGCACTCAATATGCCAGCAAATTTGGGAAACTCAGCAGTGAAAACAGGACTAGAAAAGTCTGTTTTCATTTCAATCCCAAAGAAAGGCAATGCCAAAGAATGCTCAGATTACCACACAATTGTACTCATCTCACATGCTAGCAAAGTAAGGCTTAAAATTCTCCAAGCCAGGCTTCAACAGTACATGAACCAAGAACTTCCAGATGTTCAAGCTAGATTTAGAAAAGGCAGACGAACCAGAGATCAATTGCCAACAACCTTTGGATCATAGAAAAAGCAAGAGAGTTCCAGAAAACCATCTACTCTGCTTTATTGACTATGCCAAAGCCTTTGATCACAACAAACTGTGGAAAATTCTTTGAGATGGGGATACCAGGCCCTAACATGCCTACTGAGAAATTTGCATGCAGGTCAAGAAGCAACAGTTAGAACCGGACATGGAATGATGGACTAGTTCCAAATTGGGAAAGGAATATATAAAGGCTGTATACTGTCACCCTTATTATTTAACTTATATGTAGAGTACATCATGCAAAATGCTAGGCTGGATGAAGCATAAGCTACAATCAAGATTTCCAGGAGAAATATCAATAACCTCAGATCTGCAGATGACACCAACCTTATGGAAGAAAGAGAAGAGGAACTAAAAAGCCTCTTGAAGGTGAAAGAAGAGAGAGAAAAAGCTGGCTTAAAACTCCACATTCAAAAAATGAAGATCATTGGCATTCAGTCCCATCACTTCATGGCAGATAGATGGGAAAACGATGGAAACAGTGAGACTTTATTTTGAGGGGCTTCAAAATCACTGCAGATGGTGACTGCAGCCATGAAATTAAAAGATGTTTGCTCCTTGGAAGAAAAGTTATGACCAACCTAGACAGCATATTAAAAAGCAAAGACATTTCTCTGCCAACAAAGGTCTGTCTAGTCAAAGCTATGGTTTTTCCAGTAGTCATGTATGGATGTGAGAGTTGGACCATAAAGAAAGCTGAGCATCAAAGAATTGATGCTTTTGAACTGTGGTGTTGGAGAAGACTCTTGAGAGTCCCTTGGACTGCAAGGAAATCTAACCAGTCCATCCTAAAGGAAATCAGTCCTGAATATTCATTGGAAGGACTGATGCTGAAGCTGAAACTCCAATACTTTGGTCACTTGAACTGACTCCTTAGAAAAGACCCTGATGTTTCGATTCTGTTCTCTTGAAACATCCCACCCTCGCCTTCTCCCACAGAGAGCCTAGGTTGGATGCATGAGACAAGTGCTCGGGCCTGGTGCACTGGGAAGACCCAGAGGGATCGGGTAGAGAGGGAGGTGGGAGGGGGGATCGGGATGGGGAATACATGTAAATCAATGGCTGACTCATGTCAATGTATGACAAAAACCACTACAACACTGTAAAGTAATTAGCCTCCAACTAATAAAAATAAATGAAAAAAAAAAAATAAAAGAAAGAAAAGACCCTGATGCTGGGAAAGACTGAATACAGGAGAAGAAGAGACAGCAGAGGATGATGTGTTTGGATGGCATCAATGACTCGATGGATATGAGTTTGAACAAGCTCCATGAGTTGGTGATGGACAGGGAAGCCTGGCTTGATGCAGTCCACAGTGTTGCAGAGCAGACATGACTGAGCGACTGAACTGAACTGACTGATAAGTTGTAGAGGGTTATTTATAGAACAGGTTTTGAGCTCCTTTGGCTAGGATTTAATAGAATTCATTGGATTGAGATCATTTTTTAATTGATTTCCAGCTTTTCTTGCCTCATTACTTTGGTTTTATAGCTATTTATTCCTGTGCTCATTCACAGCATTGGCCATGGATTATGATTTCCAAAGGCTGAATGTATTCCACTCATGTATTAAGGACCTGATCCTTTGCGTGCTAAATGATCAATTTCTGTATGTGTGTTTTTCACAGTTCTAAGTTTTAAGCCAAGGTAACACTGCCAGTTTCCCTCTCAGCCTGAGAACTAAAGCCCTGACTCTGGTTAGGACTTTAGCCTTTAAGGCACGTATCTTTTCCTTGGTGGATCACTTCCACTTCCCAGTTGTTATTAGCACCTTTGTTTGTTTTGCAAAGACTTGTGCTTCAACATTGTGTGTTCATTGTTTGGTTATCTTATTTAAAAAAAAAAAAGTATTTTTAATTCAGCATTTCAATGTTTTTGAAAGAGCAAGGTGGGTTCTTCATATAAAATTGCATATCACTACAGGTAATGTTATTAGCATCATTTCTTAAATTTAAAATCACAAGCTAAATATATTTTTAAAAATTTACTTCTAGCATCAATAGCCTAAAGTTCTGTTTCTACACAAAAAATGAGAAAAGTTTTTAATAATTTTCAATGAACATTTAACCCAGCCACTTTCCAATTTTCTTTATAGAAGCCATTATGTTAAAACTAGGGTATTTCCAAATAAAGTTCCCTTCAAATACAAATCATCAACTGTAAATGGGAGTTTAGGGATTACTAAACAAGAAGATGCACAAGACTGAGGATCTATAGCACATGCTTTGCTTCACTGTTATTTCCAGGATCATTTAGTCCAGTACATTTGTCTTTCATTTGTTTCCAAGTTCCCAGAGAGATAACAGCAAACTTATCAGTGAGTCAAACAAGAAGCTTTAAGAGGCTCCAGTATCTTTTGGCTGAAGATGAATCTGGCAGTGGCTTGTTTGTTCCTTTGTCAGTTTTATTTTTATTATGTACTGTATGTCTCTGAGGACCTGGAAAGAGTAAAGATTAGGCCATCAAAGCTAGCTCTGAGCCAACAGGATGACCTTGCTTTCTTTCTTCTACTTAGTTTGAGCTAAAAAAAAAAAAAAAAAATGGATTCTATTCTCCCTGAGTGATGTGACTTAACAAAGATTCTTTAGCTTAAGGATGCAAGGTTCCTGCTTCTGTGCTGGCCCTGACTCTTTACTTTCTCTACTCCTAGCTAAAAATTGAATACAAGATACTTTTAGTATAGGATTTGATCTACATTCTCCTCCCAACTTATGCAAAAATGTCTTTATAAAAAGATGACTCGATAATCTGTTTCATTACAAGATACTTTCACACATATAGATATGCTTGCATGTGGATATAAAGCATCTGAGTGTAACAATGACAGTTTGTGTTCATCAAGTTCCAAAGTTATAATAAAAAATAAAGAATTCTGATTAACCAATTTCATATTTATTATTAAACTTCACATTTTATACAGTCTTTTTCCAATTCCTTTATCAGATCCAATGATAATATGAGCAACTGATACAGAATTAGAACTCAAAACTCCTAAGAAGTAAAAACTTGCCATTGACAAATTTCTCCTATTTATATCAACTCTATAAGCCCCATAGTTTCACTCATCATTTCATTTCTTCTTTATGTGTTCTTTTATATTTCTCATGTATCTTTGCTTGCATTCCTATTTTACTTTCTTTTCCAGGCAAAAATATAAATAGTGCAAAAAATAACCTCATGGAAAAGGCTGGCAAAATCACTATCAGAATTTCATATTACTGCAGAAGTTCAATAGCTTTGTTAGTTCCTCTGCTGGAGGCAGTCTGAAATAGGTAGACAGAAATTTTAGTTTGCAACGAACAGCATGTCATTGTGAGAAGTGAAAAGCCATTTTGTTTTAGGCAAAAGGAAGTTGCTTTGAAATGTTGAATGACTCACTTACCAGCCTCTCAATTTCTAGAAAACAGCATGCTGCAGGTCTACATAAAACACTTAGAATTCAATGTTTCGTCTTTAAACATATGTGCTACATTTAAAGTCTATTGCTCCTTTCTAGTGTGGAATATCGGTGGGTAGAAAGCACCATTCCTCAGACATGAGGAAGGAAATACAGTTGACAGAAAGGAAACTTTTATAGTCATAAGTTTTAAGAAACAATGTCAGAAGACAAAAGAATTATGATTTTTATTTGGAGTAAATTGCTGTGGTATTTATCTGTCTCAATGTACATATCTAGATTAAGTTAATTATCACACTCTAGGATGAGTAAATTTCAATGGGGCTACATGACAACAACCACAGATCAATCATGATACAGGGCATGGCCCCAAAACAGAATTGTATGCTGTAGATATCCTACACAAACCTCACTCAAATGCAACTTTTTTCTTAATCTAGAAATATTTTCAGCATCTCCTGACACAGTTCATTTCCTTCACTTTATTACTATGATAATTTGCATTTATGACTGTTAGACTTTCCATCATTTCACGTTTTAAATTTTTTTAAAGTTGTATTGCTATAAAATTTTAAAAATCAGTAGTCCTGCCATGTTTTAAAAATGAGAAACAGCAAGTCCCAGCTGCACTATTTCTTCTCTTTCTGTATTTCTGTTCTATCAAGGCAATCTTAAATTTTCAGTTGTATGTTTTGGAATATATCTTAATATTTTAAAATACAAGGTTATATAAATATCTTCAGAATTTAAGTTTTAAGTTATCATTGGCTTCCTAAAATGGAAAATGAGAATTTAGTCACCCATGTCCTCCAATACTTAACACATTTTTCTTATCTAGAAATCTACTATATATAATAATACTGATTATAATATCAAATTATAGATTAATATTTTGACATGTAATTTTTAATCTACATTTGAATGATGTAGAGTATTTTGATTACACTTCTCTTTTTGTATACTTTATTTTGTCTTTTTCGGAGTGGATAATTACCATTTTGCCCATTTTCTTAACTTTCTATGCTCCTCCTAGGAAGTATAAATTTCTTTCCTATCTATTTAGACCTATCTGGTAATATATCAGTTTCATTGTTTTCTTAAACATATTCCTTTCATTCCTTTGTCCTTATCTAATCTGAACTTTATGCTTTCTACGGTTTTAGGTTCAGCTGTATTCTTGAAATCTAACACACCTCTCCCAGGGATTATTCTTTGTCATTTTGTGATGTTGGAACACACATCTGTCTTCCCACCCCATTCTTCCCTCTTCTAGTATAGCATATCTTCCAAGAATTTGTTTTTTTTTAATGCATGGGAATTGTTTTTGAAGAGTCTCTATTTTTTCTTTTAACTTTATATTTGAAAAACAATTGTAGTGGGAACAGATTTCTAGTTGAAAAAATATGAAAGTATCATTCCATTTTGTTCAGTTGCCACTATTATTTATTGCTAGAATTTGATTCTGTTCAAATTTCCAAACATTTGCATGTGATATGAATTTTTCTGTGTGAGTTTTAAGAATCTTCTCTGCATGTCCAGCCTTCTCCTATTTGATGGTGATATATGTACATGATTTAAATAGTCTCTACTGCAATGAATATTTATGGTTATTTCTATTTTACAAACTCAAATATTTTCTTCCTTTTTACCACTTAATAATTTAAAAAAAATGTCTCTTTCATATTTATAATAATCATCATCTTGAAATTCATTTCCCTCCCTGCAATGTAGGAGACCCGGGTTCAGTCCCTTGGTCAGGAAGATCCCTGTGAGAACAGAATGACTAGCCACTCTAGCATTATTGCCTGGAGAATTCCATGGACAGAGGAGCCTGGCATCCTTCAGTCCAAGAGTTGCAGAAAGTCAGACATGACTGAACAATTAACACTTTTACTTTTGATCTTAATTTGCTTATGACTATCACTTTCCTGGGATATCTTTTCATATCGCAGCTTTTAACTTCTCTCAGTTTCTGTACTTAAAATGGGTTCTCATGTAAATAACATCTGTTGGGTTTATCTAGTTTGGCAACCTCTGCTTTTTGAGTATTTAACAACTTATTTTTAATATAATTGTTAATGTAGCTGGGCTTAAATATGATTGCATGCTATTGTTTTTCATTTGTCCAATTTATCTCTGCTGCCTTCTTTTGGGTTTATTTTTTCTCCCATTACATCTCTTCTTTTGACTTATTGACTACTGCTCTTTCTTTTATTAGTTTATTTTCATAGTGGTTGTTCTAGAGTTCACAATATCCATTTTTAACCATAATCTG